>NC_071999.2:117729653-118009653 GCF_028885655.2 Pongo abelii
TCCTTGATTAGATGTATTCCTAGGCATTGTATTTTTGTGTGTGGCTATTATAAATGGGATTGCATTCTTGATTTGGCTCTCAGCTTGAATGTTACTGGTGTACAGAAATGCTGCTGATTTTTGTACATTGATTTTGTATCCTGAAACTTCACTGAAGTTGTTTATTAGTTCCAGGAGCCTTTGGCAGCATCTTTAGGGTTTACTAGGCATAGAATCTCATCATCAGCAAAGAGGGTTAGTTTGACTTTTCTTTTCCTATTTGGATGCCTTTTATTTTTTTCTCTTGCCTAATTTCTCTGACAAGGATTTCCAGTTAAACATCACACTTTTAAAACACAGAATAGTTGCAAGTAATGAAACATAAGAACAAAAGTCTTTCCCCCACCTAATTCCTCATATGTACTCCTTCCCCAGGGCTAACTAATCCTTGTGACTTGTTCAGAATCCTTCCAACATGTCTGAATGAAGACTTGAGCGTAGATGCAGATCTAGATGTGGATACAGATGGGCAACACACATGCATGCACATAAACACACGTGTGCTTCTCTTTTCTCACACGGGGAGTATCATGCTCTATGTCCTTTCTAGCTCAGACTGGACCCGATGTGGTCAGGAACAGTATCAGTGCCCTCTCAAGAGGAAAGGGCCTTGCTTGAAGTATGATCCTTTCCTCCTTCCTCCTTTCACGCAGTAAACACTTACTGAGTGATAATACTGTCTTTCTCCTCCAGGGATGTGGCTGGAATGTGTGTTGTAAGTGGGGTGAGCGGGCGCCTGCCCTGGGGTGCTGAACAGGAACTAGAATATGAGTTGTCCCAACAGGAGAACAACTACAGAGCCGTTCAGGGGACATTGCTGGGGGAGGGAGGGTCCAGCCAGTGCCTGACAGGAGCTCCGTGGTTTGCCCTGTGAGTGCTGGTGAGGGGCGGGCATGAGGCTGGCTGTGGGACGGGGCATCCTATGCTAAGGACAGTGGCCCCCACGAGGCCTGGGGCAGGTCAGACCTTTCCCAGCAGGTATTCTAGGTGGCTGCAGGAAAGGGAGAGAGCAGTGTCCTGGTGTGAGGCTGGAGAGACACAAAGGCCAGGCTGTGGACCAAGTGATGGGGTCTAGACTTGATCCTATGACCGAAGGGACACAGTTGATGAGCAATGTGTATGTGTGTGTGTGTGTGTGTGAGAGAGAGAGAGAGAGAGAGAGCGCACGAGCGTGAGAGAGATGGGAAATGGTCTATGTTGTAGGCATTGCTTTGCCTGCAGTGTGGATGATGAACAAGTGAGTGGTGGGCCCCACGGGGGTCGCGAGGACACGTAGTAGGAAGTGATGGGCGGTGGCTGGGACCAATGTCTGGACCAGGGGTGGCGTGGGAAGGAAGGAAGCAGGTAAGACATTGGAAGAGTTGAGGTGGGAGAGGAGTCAAGGGCGTGCAGCAGGCCTGTGTGGTCGGCGTACAGTGGGCCTGTGTGGTGGGCATGCAGCGGCAGACATGATGGGGAGGCACGCTTGGGAGCACAGGAGGGGTCTCTGGCTCCTGGGACCCTGTGGCCTTTTCCCTGTGGCCTGTGTGTGGCTGAGACAGCTACTGTGTGCCCAGGTCCTCCTCGGCTCCCCCTGGGGTGCTGTGGGGGTCCCGCCACAGCCACAGGAGCAGCCTCTGCATCACCTCTTGGCCCAGGTGCTCAGAGACCCAGAGCTTGGTGCTGCCGGCCAGGAGCGGGGGACTCATGTTCCCAGGACCCTCACCGGCCCGGCTGTGGGCCGGTCCAAACCCATGGGCATGCTGAGCCACTTTCTACTCTTGGAAGTTCCAGTTTAGACACCACCAATTGTGCTCCATTGTGGTGTTCCTGGCTGTTATCTGCTTCAGGCTTACTGTGTTGGCAGTGTGCACAGATCCGGCAGCGTCCCTACTCCAGAGGTGCATTTGCGTGTAAAGCACTTAATCATTTAGTGAAGCACTGAGGTGCTGGCCATCCCATGGCTGGTGTGGGCTGCGAGGTGCAGGTGAAGGTGAGTGACCACAGTGCCTGCGAGATGCACTCGTGCTTTCTCACACTATTCTATGTGTATGTCTCCCACTATTCTATGTGTATGTCTATTTTCCATTTTGAGAGGCTTTACTTTTTTCTCTCTTTTTAAAATTAAATAGCGTGTTTGTGCACTATTAAAGATGACGTCTCTTGGGGAGGGCTTTTGAGGAGGAGGAAGAGCAGTGAAGGCCCCAATGGTTGCCCATTCGTTTAGTCTGCTATCTGTCCTTGACCCCGTCTTCCAGCAAGCCCATTGGCTAAGGCTCTGCTGGCTGGGTGGGCAGACAGTCCAGCTAGGGCTGCTGTCCACCCCTAGTTTGTGGCAGTGTGTTAAATCAAAGCTCCCAACTTTCTGAGTTGATGTCCTGTTTTTAGAAACCTCATTTTCCTTGAGGACTTTGAAGCCAGGGTGCCTGGGTACAAATCCGTCTTCCACTCACTGTGGTGTGACCCCCTCCTACTGTATTGTCTGAAACGAGCATAGAATGATTTATGTTTTTTTTGTTTTATTTTTGAGACGGAGTCTTCCTCTGTTGCCAGGCTGAAGTGCAATAGCATAATCCTGGCTCATTGCAACCTCTGCCTCCTGGATTCAAGTGATTCTCCTGCCTCAGCCTCCCAAGTAGCTGGGATTACAGGCACATGCCACCATGCCTGGCTAATTTTTTTTTTTTTTTTTTTTTTTTTTTAGTAGAGACAGGGTTTTACCATATTGGTCAGGCTGGTCTTGAACTCCTGACCTCGTGATCCGCCCGCCTTGGCCTCCCAAAGTGCTGGGATTATAGGCGTAAGCCACTGTACGTAGCTGATTTATAGTTTCTTTACAGGTAAGAGATTAGGAGGGGATCCCAGAGCTTGGTCTTTTGGGGACCCAGCTGCCTCTGAGCCAGTGCTGCTGTTGTTAAGGAGGGCACCAATGCTCAGAGCAAGGGCCACTTCCCACAGCTGCATGGCCAGTCAGAGGTACAGTGAGGTCCAGGGCCTGGCTCTACTGATGCTCACCTCTTAAAGGAGCCAGAAACCAGGACACCTCCTTCCAGGCTCGTCCTGACCACTGGCCCACACCTGGTTATGGCAGGCATCCCCACCAGGAGACTAGAACTGGCTTCTTATTCTGATTCCAGTTCTGCCATTTGAGCCTCAGTTTCTAACCTCCTTTAAGAGGGGAAGACAGTAGCAGGGCCAGTTGTGAGCAGATTGGGGCTGGAACAGGTTGGCTGCTTTCATTCTGTGCCACCTGAACGGCGGGATTCCTGCTCCAGGGGGTTGGTGAAGCCGCGTGGAACACTGAGGGGTGTCGCCTGCGACTTGGGTTCTGCTTTGCTGACGTTTGGGAATCCGTGGAGACGTTGCCTCCGCTCTTGCAGCCAGCACGCTTTCTGCCCGTCACAGCGTACTGCCGTGGCGTAGTGTCTGTTTATTTAAGGCCCACTCGTGCTGGCCCCGATGCAAAGCACAGGCCGCCTGTCTGTCTCAGTGCTTGAGACAAGCAACGGTGGAGCAATGGGGGCTGATCTCATGTTTACAGTCATGGAAGCAGGGCTCAGAGAGGGGAAGCAACTTGCCTAAGGTCAGGACAGGGCCCAGTGGATTGAACACAACCCCGCACTGTGAGCCTTGAACCATGGCTCCTGGCCAAGAGCCTGCGTCCGTCCACCTGTTTGACTCCAGCTGGAACACCCAGATTTGACTCTCCTGCCCTTTTCTTCAGTCCCCTTTTTACAGTTTAGGAGAAGTTTAATTTCACATCTTTGGTGAGAAAATATACATCTCTCCTCACACATGTGGCTAATCTCCCACCCTTCACTCACTCCAAAGCACGTTTTCTTGTCCTTTCATCGAAGGTCACATATAAAATAATAAATATACTGCTCTGAAGAGTATGTGAACTCTAAGTATGTCATCTGAAATGTTTGAAAAATGACTTTTGAATTTTTATGGTTTCTATGGCAAAAAAAGTTGCTGAAACAAAAACTCTACTAAATTTTACAGAACTGGAGGTTTGAATCTGCAAATTTGATCTCTCAATACCCATGGGGTCTGTGAAAGTCCCTGTTCGTGGCATTTCCTTCAGGATGAAGTAGGTGGGATTTCTTCTGGGTCACTCCTAGGCTTCCAGAAGGCGCCCAAACAGGTGTTCCCAACAGGGGCCCTAAGTGCCCACTCCATCCACATGGGGCCAGAATCTGCCTCTCTCCTGAGCACCTGTCATGGTACTTGTAATGCACCATCCCTGGGGGGATTGAAAGGTGAGTCCCTGCAGTCATTTTCTGGGTTCTGTGGCTCAGATGAGGTGTCCCCTGAGAATGATGGCAGAAGCTTGTCATCACCTCCCTCACTGTCCCCAAACCACATCGCTTCCGGTCTACCCAGAGAAGCCTGGTGCGGACATCAGTCAGTGTTGGATGCCATGGTTTGTCCAGAAGCGGGTGAAGCACCCCCAGTATCTGTGCTGGCTGGAGCAGAGGACGCATGTGCCTGCTAGGGTGCACTGGCCAATCACTTCCCTCCCCCTCACCCCAAATCACAGTGAGGAGTTCAGAGGGGAGTGTGGGGCGCACATGAATCAATACCGCGTGTACACGGACCAGGTCCTGGCCTGTCTCTGCGTCTATAGATCCACATGCGTGTCAGATCCATGTCTACGTATCTATGCATCTCTGCATGTTCCAGACCCTATCTGTACGTGGGTACAATGTCCCTGTGGTGCTGGAAGCCTCTGGCAGCAGAGTCTGCCCCTTAGATGCCACCTGGCATGCCCCACGCCCCAGTCATTCTTGCTCTGCTCCCTGGAGACTCCATTCCTCCAGTCACAGGCATTTGGCCCTGGGGGCACGGGTGGCACAGCATAAGGTCAGGGAGGTGCCTGGCGCGCACAGGCTAGAGGCATTTACCCTTGGGACCGTGCAAGTGCAGCGGCAGAGCCCTCGTGGGCCCCTGAGCACAGGCACTTCTTTGCGCTTTGCTCTCAGGGTGCCTCCATTTCCTCATCCCAGTCTACATGATTCTCAGGTGAGTCTAGCTCACAGCAAAGAGATCACTGTTCACTGTTAAATTTTAAACTGTGGTCATTAAATGCTACTGCACAGGCAGTATCTAAAGACTGATATCTAAAAACATCTGATTTTCAAAAGCCAGAGTTTGAGAGAGAAAAGACTTGGAAAGAATTCTATGGATGTGGCTTTGCCTGAGGGTCCAGGACAGAATCACACCCTGACTACAGCTTAGGGAATCCTTGCGACTCTCTGGCTCCACGAGAGATCAAAGAGGGCCTGGAAGGAGAAAGGTGACAGGAGGGGATTGGCCCGAGCCCAGGTCTAGTAAGCCCATGGAGGCCCTGGGTAAGGGCTCAGGGCGCAGAGAAGGGTCTGGTCTTGGCCTGAGCCCAGGCGGAGTGAACCCATGGAGGCCCTGGGTAAGGGCTCAGGGCTGCAGAGAAGGGTCTGGTCTCCTGGGGTGGGTTCAGCCTCACCGAGAAGCCCACAGTGGCCCAGCCCTGGAGGGACAGTGAAGGATGGTGACCAAAGAAGGCCCCAGGGCAGCTGCTGACCTGCCTTGACACACAGGATTCTGGAGCCCCCAGGGGGTTGTGGAAGAGCCACATGGGCTACAGAACCAGGGATTCCGAGATAGGCTAAGGGGCATGGGCACCGACCACCGGCCTCAGGCAGGGATGGGGTGAGGGCTGTTAGCAAGGGTGAGGGGCATCCCGGGGCAAACGCCAATGGAAGACCCAGGCCAGCTCAGGACTGGCTGTAGACAACTGGAAGGACAACATGGAAGATTCTGAAGCCTGGATAGCCTCCTGGGAGAAGGAGATGAGTTCCAGTGACCACCTTGAAGTCTGGAGAGGACAAGTGACCTTTGATGGGTGAGATGAAGTTTCGTGCTATTTGTGCAAATGTGGGTCAGTGGAATATGTGACTTTTCAGTTACGGAGAAAGAAAATCAATGCATCCCACCGATTTCAGATACTGCGGCTCTGATACTTGTGTTGTACCTGCTACACTTTGCAAGGAGGTTGGCAAACAATTTTCCATCTGCTCCTATGTGACTCCCTGTTGGGAATGGAAAGGGAGGCATTCCTAGGGCTGTTGGCTTTGTGGGTTCCCACTGTCCCACTCCAACATTAGGTCTCGCAGGAGCTGGGATGCAGACCCTGGTCTAAGGCTCATCCAGGAGACCTGTGACGATGCATTTATTTTCTAGCGATCCTCCCTGAAGAGAATGAGCTCCTGAAAGGTGGCCTGTGGCATTCTGGGAAGAGACTGTTGGGTAGGGAAGGTCCAGGGTTGGGGGTGAAGCTTGGGGTGGGTAGGAAGGAGGCCCGGCTTGTCCGGATCAGCATCTGGTCAGGAAGCAGGGCTGGGGACAGGCAGGTGTTTTCCCACGAGCAGTTTGCATGGAGATGCCTTTCCTGCCCCGAGAGTGCAGGTGCTGATGTCTGTGTACATGCCATGCACGTGGGGGTGCAGACTTGGCACAACCCTGCACAGTCACTGGTGTGGGCAGCGGCAGACATGGAACAGGCCAAACTGCCCTTTGTCTGCAGACTGGGCAGACCCGAGGGACGTGGGGAGAATCAGGCAGGACCCATGGCTGCAGGGCTTCCAGTCACTTTGGGAACCCAAAGGAGCTTCCAGTCCTGAGACCACTGCAGGCCACGTGCGGGCAGGGCAGGGACTGAGAGCAGGGGCTTTCCACCAGGCCTTCTGCCTGCTGCAGTGAGACAGGGCCAGGCAGGCATGAGGCAGAGGCCAGGGGGCTGTGCCAACCTGGAAAAAGTACACATGTAGAAAGTACATGAAGAACGTGATTACCTACAACAGCCCCAGCCAAGCACAGCTGTTCACATTGGGCCCATTTTCTAGGAGTGTGTCTAAGTGGGTGTGAATGGCTGTGTTCAGACTGCATAATCTTTATATTGTCCCTGAAAAGTAAGTCCTTCACTTTGGACTGGAAGTCCAACTTTTTTTTTTTTTTTATTTGAGGCAGAGTCTTGCTCTGTTGCCCAGGCTGGAGTGCAGTGGCGCAGTCTTGGCTCACGGCAACCTCCACCTCCCAGGTTCAAGTAATTCATTTTCCTGCCTCAGCCTCCAGAGTAGCTGGGATTACAGGCACCCACCACCATGCCTGGCTAATTTTTTTTTGTACTTTTAGTAGAGATGGAGTTTCACAATGTTGGCCAAGCTGGTCTTAAACTCCTGACCTCAAGCGATCCGCCCGCCTTGGCCTCCCAAAGTGCTGGGATTACAGGCGTGGGCCACCACACCAGGCCTAGAAGTCCAACTTTTTACCCTTTGGTCCAGCCAAGACCTAGTCTTTTTTAGGGGGAGATTCTAATTAGTGAGTGTAGATTTGCACTTGGTACTGAGGCCTGGTCATGTTTTTAAAGTGTTTCATTGATAAGCTACGGGTGCATGAAAATTTCTTATAATTACACCAGAGTTTGCATCTTAATGTTATCGTTGGGTGAAACAAGGCTCTATCCATTCACGCTTGGACCACAAGGTCACCTGTGCTTGTTCCCTGCGACTTTGATGTGGGGCTGGTAGGAGACCTCCTGCTATGGGACAGGGGCCAATTCGGGGAGTGTTGAGGCCCCCCTCCGCCAGAGGGAAGCTGCAGCCCCAGTGAGGGGTCAGGAAACCCCGAGTGCTTGGGAACAAGGCTCCAGGGAGTCACTGTCCCAGGCTGGGGAGTTTTCTAAAGGTGTTTGTTGTTGTGGATGGAAGTGACGTTGCTGCCGGACTGGGACGCAGGTGCCAGGGGATACAAGCGAGTTCTGGCTTCACCCACTTTCTTGGCACCCGTTAGGGAGGCGGGATCCATGAGTGTCCTGGAGCCCTGCATTTATTCTCTTGGCTTCGTTTTTATTCTAGAGCTCATGGTCTCTGATGGAGGCTGATTAAATCCCTGGATCTGGTATTTCTAAAGAGTGAGGTTTCTCGTCTTGCCACCAGATGTCAGTAAAATCCCTCTTAAAATAAATGTGCTGCTGGGCAGGTGGATCCAGAGAAGGAAGTCCTGTCTAGGATTTGAGGCTTGGCTGAGGGGCGGGAGAAGGCTGTGGTCCTGTGTGCTGATATGGGCAGCCCTGGTCCCCGGGCTCCTTGGGGAGGCCTGACTCTGAAAGCTCCCCCAACTTGCCTGCCTTGCAATCCCAACTCTGCTGGCACCCTCGCTTGTGCAGGAGGCCACTGCAGTGCAGGCGTGGGATGCGGAGCTGCTGCTGGGGGACTGGGGAGGGGCCCCACGGTGGTGCCTCAGCACTCAGGTTCCTCTGCTTCTGGGAACACCTCAGACTCCATCTGTGCAGGATTTGTTGCAGGCACAGGGCAATCTTTACAGGGCTTTGTTCAGCGTGGTTCTGCCTGAGAGCGATGACATTTTTATTTATTTATTTTTATTTATTTTTTTGACATGGAGTCTCACTCTGTCGCACAGGCTGGAGTACAGTGGTGCGATCTCGGCTCACTGCAACCTCCGCCTCCTGGGTTCAAGTGATTTTCCTGCCTCATCCTCCTGAGTAGCTGGGATTACAGACCCGTGCCACCACGCCCAGCTAATTTTTGTATTTTTAGTAGAGACAGGGTTTCACCATGTTGGTCAGGCTGGTCTCGAACTCCTGATATTGTGATCCACCCACCTCAGCATCTCAAAGTGCTGGGATTACAGGTGTGAGCCACCATGCCCAGCCAACATTTGTTAATATAACTGCAGAGCCACATCGCGTCCACACCAGGGATGCTGTTGGGGTGACTCTCCATAGGCTGGAGAGGACCCCAGGAGACAGGGGAGGGATGGCGCTGACGGAGGTAGCAGAGGGCCCCGGGCGCAAGCCCTATAATTCCCGTGCTTTGCCACTTTGCCTTAGAAATAGGGACTGTCTCTGGATTGTATTCATTGCTCATGAAACAGTTTCATGCCTCTTTTCCACTTGTTCCAGCAGAAGCGTGTGGGTGACACTGATTCCATTAACGTCTTGTCATCTTATTTACTGGGTTGACACTGATTCCAGAAGCTCTGGGCTGAGAGTGGCCCAGGGTGGGCCGAGCTGTGCTGCTGGGGGCTGGGAGGGCGGCAAGGTGACTGGATGTGCAGGCTTTAGGTAGAGCTGCGCTTAAGTCCCAGCCACACTTGTGATTCCTGGATCACCCTGGGAAGTGTCCTGATTGTCCATCTTGCTCCTGCATCTCTAGAATGGCAGCAGCAATGCCTCTGCCATCAACATTTTGAAGTTTAAACAGATACTGTCTGAGCTGTAAGAGCAAGAAGTCATGGTGAGCTCTGCAGAAGAGTGAGGAGGGAGAGGAGCTAAGAAAGGGCCGAGCCAGCCCTGTCGGCCTCCCACGGGCTTGGTGGGCCCTTGTCTTAGTGGACAGATGAATTGCTTCGGTGAAGATGAACTGACTAGGGTATCTTTACATGAATAAAGAGCAGATTCGCCAGGAAGTGGACAGCCTTGAACCAAGGCTTCATGGAATGTGGACACAGAGAGAAGGTGGGACTGCCAAGGCCTTTCCTGAAGCCCTAGCACCTGGCCCAGCGGCTATCGGGTGGCATTCACCTTTGCAGAGCGTGAGAAGGCACGGATGCTGCTGGCAGGCCTGGGCATGGTGGCCCAGCAGCCAGGGCTATGGACAGGAATTCCAGGAATTCCAGGTATTCCAGGAGCATGGCCGCTTCCTGGTGCCAGGGGCCTGCTCACCTAGGAGGCCTCTCCCAGGCATCAGATTAGCTTCACAAAGGAGGGAGGCTTAGTGACACCCTGCCTCATCTCCCTGAAATAAGAAAACTAGCTGCCTAATTTGAAGGCCAAATCAAACCCTGAAATAGTCCTGGAACTGGAGGGTTATTTTAGGGATAATATAACCACACCAAAAAAATTCAAATGCTCGTTCCTCCTGCCTCTTGCTTTACTATTTCAGATTTTCAGAGTGTTTTTTGTTTTTTTGTTATTTTGGGGGAAAGAAAATCTTTGTACCTCTGCTATTTTTTTTCTAAAGTTACATTACAACCCAGATGGATGCTTTCTTTTCTTCCGTTTGGTGGTGGGGGGGGGGGGGGCATTCCTCTAAGGTAAGAAGCAATCTTCCCTTCCGGGGTTGTTGAGTCTGGGACTCCTGCTCCTGGGTCATGTGGTTTGGCTCTGTGTCACCTCCCAAATCTCAGCGCTGTGATTCCAGTGTTGGGGGCAGGACCTGGTGGGAGGTGATGGGATCCTGGGGCCAGATTTCACCCTTGCTGTTCTGGTGATAGTGAGTTCTCAGGAGATCTGGTTGTTTAAAAGTGTACGGCACCTCCCACTTCACTCTATTCCTCTTGCTCCAGCCACGTAGGACCTGCCAGCTTCCCCTTCGCCTCCCGCCGTCATTGAAAGTTTCTTGAGGCCTCCACACCATGCCTCATGTACGCTCTGTGGAACCGAGAGCCGACTGAACCTCTTTTCAATGACCCAGTCTCAGGTGTTTCTTTACAGCAGTGTGAGCATGGACTCATACGTAGAATCTTTTTTTTCCAGCCCTGGCTGTGCGAGACTTGCTGGGGTCTGGGCTTGAGGTTCACAGGTGCACCTGGAGTGGCTGGGGTGGGGTGACAGCCAGGCTCTGGGCTCAAGCACCTGACACACCTGGCCAATGGAACCACATTCCCTAGAAAAGGACCGTGGGAGAAGCTGGACATCCACCTGCCAGGGCGAGCCAAAGGGCAGGAAGATTGACTGACATTTCAGAGCATGATTCACCAGGAAGCTGGTATGCTAGCTGTCTTCATCTTTGAAAAGTTCAGGAAGTGTTGGAAAAACCAGCTGCTTTTAGAAATTTCTCTCGTATTCTGTTTCCTGAAATAGAGATTGCCCATTCTTGGTTCCATGGGAGTGTGTATGTCTCTTAGGCCTCAGGCTGGGTTGCAATTCCCAACTAACTGAGACCACTTCCATTTCAGAGAGGGAGGCTCTGTGTGCGCCATTCGAATTGTCTTACAGAAGGATTTATTTTAGATTCTGATTAAAAAAACAAAACCTGAAACAAAACAAAACCTCACTTGCCTGCCATTTTCGGGAAAGTTATCTTCTCCATTCTTAATTTATTTCCTTATGACAAATGTTATTTATTTTCATTATTAAAAATTTAGACTTCACATATGAGGTAAAACACAAAAATAAAAATTCATTTTTCCTGGTGATAACTGCTTTTGTGAACCATCTTTTAAGACTTTTTTCTGTGTGCATATTTGTTTTTCAGTAATGATATACTTGTCAGTATTTTTTAAATGCAGGGATAATGGTTTACAATGAGAAAAATTTAGCAAATTCTACATACAGTTTTCTTTGTTTTTTGTAAAAAGTAAATGGAAATAGATTAAAATCACATAGAACTAAGTGATCTGGCCGTTCTTCAAATGATTCAACATGGAGTTACCATAGGACCCAGCAGGTCCGTCCCTAGGCACATGTGAAATGGAAACTCAAGAGAAATAAAAGTGCACGTCCACACATCAATGTGTGCATAAATGTTCACAGCCACGTCACTCAGTTGCTGAAAGAGGGGAACAACCCAAGTGTCTGCCCCCTAAGGATGGGTAGACAACTGTGCTGTATCCACGTGGTGGAATGCCATTTGGCCTCAAAAAGGAATAAAGCGCTGGTACAGGCTGCATGGATGAAGCTTGAAAACGTTATATACTAAGTGAAAGATGCGAGTCACAAAACACTACCTAGTATATGATTCTGTTTCTACAGAATTTCCAGGCCGGGCATGGTGGCTCATGCCTGTAATCCCAACACCTTAGGAGGCTAAGGCAGGCAGATCACTTCAGGTCAGGAGTTCGAGCCCAGGCTGGCCAACACGGCGAAACCTTGTCTCTACTAAAAACATAAAAATTAGCTGGGCATGGTGGTATGTGCTTGTAAATCCCAGCTACTCAGGAGGTTGAGGCAGGAGAATTGCTTGAACCCAGGAGGCAGAGGTTGCAGTGAGCCGAGATCGTGCCACTACACTGTAGCCTGTGTGACAGAGCAAGACTCTGTCTCAAAAAAAAAAAAAAATTCCAGAATAGAGAAATCTATAGAGACAGAAAACTATCAGACAGATTAGTGGTGGCTTTGAACCTGAGGGCAAGGGCGGAAGGGGGCTAGAGGGTGACAGCTGAAGGCACAGAATTCCTCTTTGTGGTGATGGAAATGTTCGAAAATGCACTGTGGTGAAGGTTGCACATACCTGTGAATATATTTAAAAACCATTAAATTGTACACTTTTAATGAGAGAATTAATGGTATGTGAGTTATATTCCAGTTAAGCTGTTAGAGAAGAAATGTGAAGAACCCTAGACTTGGGAATGTGAAAGGATTTTTAGCAACTGTGTAGCTGGGAACCTCTGTATTTGACCATGTGATGTATTAGAGAGCCCCAAACCCCTTACTAAACAAGGAGAAATATTGCATAAAATGCAGCAAACATTTTAAATGGGTAGTTCAATTTGCAAGAAAGTAGGAAAAATCTCCAAGGGTTCTGAGACGAAGAAGAAAATGAAAATCAGAGTGGTCTTATAAATAAGCAGTATTTTGGCAGCCAGGGTGGGGCAGGCGGCGTTGTTGGTCTCGTGGTCTCAGTCACCAAGAGACCTGTGTTTTGATCCTCCCCAAATAAACAAGTAGAATATTGAACGCGATATCACTTCCCCCACCCCAACATAAAGCCAGGATCTTTGCTAAAAGCTCCATTCTTGGTAAAAGCACATTCTGGAAATCATCTCTGCACTGGTGCTTGGTGGCCAGGAGGCTGGACTACAGGGGATGGTGGTGTTTGGATTCCAGCCCCAGCTCCGCTCCTGTCCTGGCTGGACTGTGCTGCCAGCACAGCCTGCGGACCCCCGGAAAAGAAGTCACCCAGGCCATCCCGGGACGGGGCATCCCCCTCTGAGGCCTTGCAGATGCAGGCCCTAGACATGCCCGGAGGCCGCACCTCACAGGTTTCCCGCAGATCGAATCCTGCTGAAGAGGAGCTCATCCTCCCCAGATACGAAGCCCAGGAGGAACCAACTCACCCAGAATTTGCTGAGGAAGCTGGCGTGCCGGTTCTCTTCATTTCTGAGAAATTCCAGAAGTGCTGGGTAAGCCAGTGGCTTCTAGAATTTTCTGCCAAGTCTTCCATGTCGTGACGCAGAGATTGCCCACTTTCAGCTCTGAGGGGAACTCTTGTCAGGTGCGTCAAATAGGAGGAGGATGCAGGATCGTCACGTGACAGAGTCCAGAGAGAGGCGACGAGACCCAAACCTTCCCAAGAGGAAACTGAAACAGAGGTCCATGAAAACCACTGGGAAGAAGGTATGGGAAGCTTCGAAGAAGAACCAGGCAGAGCTTTCAGCAACTAGAAACACGACTTCAATCAAAACATAAGTGACGGGGTTAGAGGGGAATTGCATCTAGCTGAAGGGAGAATCTGCTGGCATTTGAAGAAATTGCTCATGGTGCGGAGAAGCCTTGTGGAGATGGGAACTAGGAAGGGTGGCTACAGACCTGCAGGCTGGGGCGCCGTGTCCCCATGTCCCCATGTCCCCATGCGTGTCCCTTACCCTGCACACGTGGCAGCACATGAGGCTTAGGGAGATGCTGGGGGTGCCCTGGGCGGGCCGGGTGAGCCACATGTGCCCAACTTGGAGCTCCTGAGGTCCGGTGCTCCCCTCAGGAGACCAGACACCTGTCTGTGAAACAGCAGCGAAACCTCGTCACAGGGGCTGACAACCGAGAAGCCTCCTAGGAGGCCCCCCAACCCCTTTCGAAGGCCAGGAGCACCTCCGCTCCTCTCCTTCCAAACCAACAGGCTGGTGTGGGCAGGGTGTGCACCATGAGAAAAGGAGGGGACTGACTTGTGTTTGGGAAAGAGATTACTCGGACACATCACTTTTAGAGGATTTGCACAAAATGATGTAATAACATGTCAGCAGGGGCAGTTGGTGCTTGTCGTCAGAAGTGAAGACAATGACGGTGGTGGCCATTCCGGGCGGTGTCCATCCTGCTGCCCTGTCCGGCAGTGCAGCATCCTCCTCCCATCCTGTGGGCACCTTTCTGGTATTTTGCCCCCCCCTTCTTCTGGCTCCCCATTCTGCCTCGGCCTATTACAGCCTGGTTTATGAGACTCAACCAGGAGGAGAAAGCATTCTCCGAAAGCACCTTTGGATTAGAATGGGACCGCCAGGGAGAGAAGCCCAGATGGCAGGAAGTGGATGTAGGAAAGTCTTCTGGGGGGCTCTCCCAGGATGAGGTTCACAGGGACTGCGTGAACTGCACCCTGGGGAAAAAGGAGCTGGCTTCACCCACAGACGGCCCCCGTTGCCCAGCTGCCAGGGAAGATGCGCATGTGGTGAGGGTGGGCGCTGGCCAGCTAGGTGGGGATGAGTGATAGCATCTGTAAACACGGTCGCAGGAGAGGGCGGGCTTGGCTCATTGTAAGGCAGATCTGGAGGCCCTTCCCAGCTGAGCAAACACCCACTGGGGACATTGCTGGTGCTGAAACCCCAGGAGAAACCAGAGTAAACATGATGGCCAGTTATTAAAATATGAAGTCACATCATCATCTAGGATTACGCTTCAGCATCCCCGAGTGGTGTCTGGAAATAGAGATGGTGACTGTTGGTAGCAACACCCTCAGGTTGCTTTTGAAGCTTTGTCTGCATGGAGTTTTAGGTGCGGGCTTGGAAACAAATTAGAACCTGTCCTGGTGGGAGTGAGCAGCTATGGGTTCTATTTTATGAACACTTTCCAGGGCAGCCGTTTTATACCAGCCCAAAGCAATTACAGCTGAAGAGAGAAACTTTCCAAAGGACCTCTCCCAGGATGTCAGTTTCCTCGTGTCATAATTAAATCTTTGCATATTTCAAACCTTGACTTTCTGTGCCCAGATCAGCATGACTTGAGTGCTTCCATGAGGAACTATTTTACATTTTTCCTTTTGTTTAGATGTGTGGAAATTTGAGTTCTGTAAAATGCTTATTATAAACTGGGACTTCTTTTCTACAAACTTGAAACACCCTTTCTAAAATCTCCTGCAGTTAGTCAGTTAGTAATTTTTTTTTTTCTGAGACGGAGTTTCGCTCTTGTCGCCCAGGCTGGAGTGCAGTGGTGCGATCTTGGCTGACTGCAACCTTTTGCCTCCCGGGTTCAAACAGTTCTCCTGCCTCAGCCTCCCAAGTAGCTGAGATTACAGGCACCTGCCACCATGCTCAGCTAATTTTTATATTTTTAGTAAAGGTGGGATTTCACCATGTTGGCCAGGCTGGTCTTGAACTCCTGACCTCAGGTGATCCTCCCACCTCAGCCTCCCAAAGTGCTGGGATTACAGATGTGAGCCACCATGCCCGGCCACATTAGTCATTGTTTTTGTGTCAATCAAATGTTATAGAAAATGTACAAGATTTTAAACAATCAGAAATCTGTAATGCTTTGTGTTTCCTGTGGCACTTGGGCTGGGAGCACATCACTGGCTCTTAGGTTGCAACAGTGACTCCTACCTCGGTCAGGGAGGGGTGGTGACGCCGGTGCTGGAAACCAGCTCTCAGGTTGGGTTCCCCAGAACCGTGCCCATGAGGAGCCACATCCAAATGTCGTGACTTGCCACAGACTCACCATCCTGTTACCCATGGCAGGGTGTTGTAGGAGAATTGAATAAGATACTCCAAGAGCTGTGCCTACTAAGATCCCCTTGAAATTGGGCAATAAATCTTAGCAATTAATTAGTAATGGATTGGCACTAGGAAATCATAAGATTTAGGGTCTAGAGTCAGACCCTTGGGTTATCACCGCCTGATATGTAACAGGGGAGTGAGGAGGTCATTTCAGATTGGGTAGCACCTGAACCCTTATGTCCTTGTTAGGGAAAAGATGGTAACCATTCAATGCATATTGAAGGCCAGAAATGGAGAGTAGACTTCCTAAACAAAGGCCAGCATGATGACGTAGAGGTTGCTGTCATCCAGCATGGCCTTCATCCACCATGCTGCTCCCTGGCACGCTGGCCTTTCCCTATGGAGACACCATCCTGGAACCCTGGGCCAGGCTGCACAAGTTCGCACCCATCACAGACCTTCTCTAAGCCTGTAAGAGGGGAGGGACACATGCCCCCACCATCATGAGAGGGGTCGGGGGCGGTGTGCGGGCCTTGGGGTGAGGAGCTGGCTGAGCAGGTGTGAGTCTGCAGCTCCCGGGGCCAGGCTCAGCAGCTATGCACCTCGCTTGGTGCGGGGAGTGTGTGACTTGGCAGGAGTGCACTGCTTTGGGACTTTATTTTCAGAAGAAGCTTCCAGGGGGGAAGCCCAGAGTAGTGGGTGAAGGAGCTGAAGAAAGGTGGTTTTTGGTGACTGCTACGGAGAGGATGAAAGGGGGCTGGAGACGCCCGCAGGTCTGTTATTCAGGCAGCATTAGGAGGTGGATTGTGTCCACAGAAGCGCAGGGAAGATGAGGAGCATGTGGGGCCCCTGGAGATGGGGAGAGGAAGGGACCAGAGTCTCCCTTGTACCCCAGAAGAAGCCAGCCCACCTGGATGTTGGCCTTCTTTGTCCAGAACTGAGAGAGAACACATGTCTGTTGCGAGCCACCTGGCCTGTGGCCTTTGTGATGGCAGCCCCAGGAGACTAATGGGAGGCCCTGCTCTGCTCTGGGCACAGCTGCCGGGGTCCTGCTTCCTCTCTGAGCCCTGACAGGAGTGGCCCGGGAAAGGCTTGGGGAGCTGGCCTGGGGAAGGCTTGGGGTGTGGTCTCCGGGAGCAGGTCCCAGGTGTGCATAGGACTTGCTCAGCTCTTGGCTTTCTGCGTCTCTTCAGGAAGCTTTCTTATGTTGCATGCAATGTGCCCAGCACATAGTAGGTCTCCACATGAAGAATGTCACAGCACTGGGCCACCTGCAGGCTGTATGTCACCAATGAAGAAACTCCTGAGTTATTTTATGTTCTCTTTTCTCCATATAAGTGTATTGCACACGTGGCCTGGCCACACACATGTGCTCCTGGCCATGTGGGTCAAGTGGTCACCCTATTAGACAGTGCAGCCCTACCCAGTGCAAAGCCCAATCCAACTGCTAAGGGCTCAATGACTTCACAGGCATTCTTGATCCATGGAGTCCCTGGATAATTAAATATTCAGCCCCCGACCCCATGGACATGTGGACCGTTAGACACATTTCCCATGAACGCTTCTGTGTGAGGCACAGAGAAGCCACAAACCCACCTCCTGCTCTGGGAGCTTAGGATCAAGTTGCAAAGGTCACACGTCTATAGATGTTTGAAGCTAGAAGGGTTGAAAGAAGGAAGGGATTACTTCTGAGAAATCTGGAGGTAGGAAATGAACAGGCTTGGGGCGGGGGTGGAGGAGGACGGGCAGTGTCTTGTTGAGGCTGTCGGTGGGGGAGGGCTGGCTGGCACCTGACTGCAGTGGTCCTTGTTCAGCTGCTGAGAGTAGGAGGCCCGCAGGGCCCACACCAGGCCTAAGAGGCCTTGTGCGTGATGGCTGCCCAGGTCTGGGCAAAGGAATTGTTTGGGAGATACTCTGTGTTTTGTCCAGACATGAGACCAGGAGCAGTGGTGATCAGAAGCTGCCCTCCCACTCCTGGTGCTCAGGAGCTGGTGCCTGGAGTGTGGAGCACACCCAGCAGACGTTTGCCAAATGCATGAGCTTCATGTGACACCTGCGGTGCGGAAATGGACGCACAGGCGGCAGCCGCACTGTGGACACATATTCCTTGTCTCCAGCAGCTCAGCAGAAGCCCCTGCTCTTCCTGCTCATGGCCAGCTTCCCACACAAGCAGACCTGAGATCTGCTTACCCAGCTCCCCAGGACGTTGCTTTGATGGCCTTTCTGCCCCCCTCACCCCTCGCAGCATATCTCTGCTTCCATAGTTGTTGTTACTTTGAAACTGCTCTGCCTGGCCCTGGCTGGGGGCTGTCTGCGGGCCCGAGAAGGGCTTTGTCTCAGGGGAGGCATCCAACCGTTCCCGAGCAGGCAGTACCCGGCTGGCTGGAGAGCTATTCGTGGCCGCAGGGTGAAAGGGGCTGCTTGCCACGAGCAGTCCGACAGGGCTAATGGGGTATTTTTCCCTGAACTATTATCCCATCAGATTACCACCTGCCTTGTTACTAGGCTGCGGGCTATTTACATGGTCAGCTGATAAGTGATAGGTAAGCATGTTAATTGAAATCTTGGGGAAAAAAGCCTGATGTTTCAAAGATCCCAGTGTTGGGGGGATGGAGCGTGTGTATTGCCAGTAGGCATTTATTTTCTGCGTTGGGGTCCGGTGGGGACAGAGATGGTGGCGTGTTCATGGGGCTTCCACTTCAGAATACAAATCCCGCTGACAAAGAAGAAGGCAGGGGCTGACCTCGCCGGGGAGCATGTGCGGGAGCAGGCACGTGTGTTATGTTTGTGGGTAACAGTGTCCTGGCAAAGACACCATGCAACAAGATGTCCACAAGCCCACTGTCCCATCTCAGTGTCTCTGAATTTGCTCTTTAAATATTTTTGAAGACCTACTGTGTGGTTGGATAAACTTACCCACTTAGTGATTATGTTAAAGGTTCTTTTTGTAAATAAGTTAGCATTGGGAATTTGTTATTTACAAAGGAACCAGTAATAATTCTTTTTATGTAATGAATCCTTATCTCCTAATTTATCTGATTTCAAAGTTCAGGTTTTTAGCAAGTTGGGTATTTATTTCAACGTCAACTTCTCCTCAAGCCCCGTGAACATTCTACCAAAAGGCAGTAGTTATTTTCAGAATCCAAATATACGTATATACAATGCAAGAAGTTTAAGAATGAGTGAACACTAGAGTTAGGAAACGGAGGCTTTCATGGAAACAGAATTCATCCTCATGGCTCGTGGCATTCCGATCACAAGTTAAACTATTTGAAATGATGGCTTAATAGGCACTACTCGCAGTGTGGGGGAGATAATGAGTATAAAGTGCTCGACTTCTGCATTGCCTGACTGCTTCATGTTGAAATTAGTAAATGCACTATCATAGGAAAACGGATTTTTGAATTTAATTTTCATTCTTTCCACATTTCTATGCCCAAAAGATAGGGAAGAGACAGCATTCTCGAGAGTCATGTTTTAAAGTCATCGAGGTGGGCTCCAAATTAAAGTGTCCTGCTGCCTTTGGTGAGTGGCAAGGGACAGGCGTGGGGAGCTAAACACAGCCTGAACGGAGACCGAGCAGAGCCTGCCGGCATTCGCTGGGGGAGTCAGGTGCGGGATGGGCGGCTTATCACGGACCATGAGGGGTATCTCAGAGAACACACTATGGCCATGTGATCACCCGGCATGGGGTGGCTGGGGGTCCATGCTGGGAGCAACAGCATGAGGGGACACCCACCAGAAATGCTCCCTCTGCACCCCTTCAAGTTTGGGCTTGGGCACCCAAGGACACCCCAGGTTTACACTAGGCGACTTGAGTTTACAGGATGAGTCCTGTTAGTGCAGAGAGTGGCCCCTGATCTTATTTGATCTGCCACGAAGTTTTGCTAATTATAAAAGTATGTTTGTGTGTTTCTGGGGTATGACTTGCCTTATTCCAGCCCCAAGTGCCTTTTTCGGGAGTTGCTGAAGAGCTCTCCTCGTAGTCCCCCTGCTTCTGTCCAGCCTTTTCTGCGAGGTCACCAAAACATCTCCGCTGTGCCTCCGCCCAGGCCCGTGCCTGGTTTGCTTCGCCAGGGCCAAGTCAAACTTTGAGGCCTCCCAGGGAGACCCGGGTCAGTCTTGGCCTCCAGAAGCTACTGCCAACAGCTGGGCTCTGTGAGCCCTGAGCATCCGGCCTGGCTTCCTCCTGCCCCCAGCACCGTCCCTCCTCCCAGTCCAGCTCCCAGCCCGCTTCTGCTAGGAAACCCGGTTTCCTAACACACCCCTCACAACAGCTCATGCCCTGTCTCTGCCAGATCCCTGTGGGGCAAGTGCCCTCAGCTCTGCCACTTCCTAAAGCTCAGTTTCCTCATCAGTAAGAGAGAGCACTGCTGGCTGTCAGGGAATTCTCATGGGAATAAAGTGAAAGTTAAACTTATTTTTATAAATAAAAACTACAGTTAGCAGTTGGAGTTTACAGAGCTCCTGCTGCACCCCAGACACGATTCTTGGTGTTGGGGATCTGCTGTGAACTAACGAAGTGAACTCAGGAAAGTAACCCTGAAAACCATGGCATGCACCCTCCCCGAGGGGATTCACATCCCATTGCTGCATCCACCCCACTGGGCCTGAACTGGGGGACCAGGACCCCCACAACTGCCTGGGTGAAACTCAGAGGCGCCTTGCATTTTCAGAAGGCCACTTTACTAAAAGTGACATCTCCGGGAGCTGTGCTATGTGAGCCTTGCCTTTTACTGCATCTCTTTTAACTAGAAGCACATCCTGTAAGAGCCTAGGATGGCATCCTTGTGGCCATGTTTGTGGCAGTCCCTGTTTTGGTCCTGCATGAGCATGTGCTCAGCGAGAGCAAAGCCCAGTCATCCCTGGGTCCACTTTTGGAATATGGTGTGGTGCTTAATAAGAAGGATCGTCTTACAAGAGCATGGTGGTGTTGTGGATACACAGAATAGGAATTACATGTATAAATTAGGAAGTTAGAGACAACCGATTCTGACTGCAATTTGCCTATTTAAATTTTGTAGCATGTCTGATTTCCCATCTTCTTGTACAATAAAGCAATTTGCAAGCACGGCTGTGTAGGGTTTGCTCACTGCTTTTTCCTTTTCCTTTCTTCCCTCCCTCTCTTTCCTACTAAGTTCTTGCTATAGGAGGAAATAGAACTTTTTAAAAACTTCTTGGATTGTGTGTGCCTAACTCTTCAACCTTTGCATTAATATACATTTTTCTTTATATTTAATTTTGGTGACAGCCAAATTACATGCTCTTAATTGAATTAACACAAATTAGAGCTGAAAGGAGTTGGGGTATGAAAATTTGGGATGTTTCTTGAAAGCTTTCTTATTGCTGAGGCATGCTGAAAAAAAATCTCTCTTTTTCAGGAACGACACCAATTAAAGACACATTAGAGTTAATACCGGCAATGTCTTCCCATAGCGGGAGTGATTCATCACTGCTTCTGAACCTATTATTTAAAAACTCAAATGTCATGCATTGAAAACCAGGACTGGCTTCAGGGATGTGCCTGGGTCTGGAGGGACTTCCCCGCTAGATGGCTGCTCCCACACCCACTCAGGAACCTGGAGGCACTGGAGCTGACCCTTGAGGTTGACGGAGGGGCTTGATGTGCCAACACGCTTTAGAAAATGGTGCAGGAACGAAAGAGCAGAGACACGTTTTAGAAACTCCAGAGACCTCAGGTTGAACTGAGCCTTAAAGGCCATCAGACTCAGACTCTCCTGCTGCCAGCCCCTTGCTGAGGTTCTTCTTCCTGTTAGCATCTCTGTGATGGTCCATTCCCCCCACCTCCTGAGAGCTTCCGCCATCTTTCAGTGGCGAAATCTATAAGTGAATGGTTCCTTAGATGAAGCAGGGCTCCATCGCCCTGTAGTCCCCTGACTGTTGGTCTTGGCCCCAGCTCAGAAACATTGGATCCTGACTCGATAACAGCATGTCTTCAGGCATTTGAAGGCAGCTACCCTGTCCATTTCAAGTCTTCTTCAGAGTAAAACCCCTCAGCTCCTCCGGCTTTCTCTCCCGGGCTGTGCATTTGTGTCCCTTCACATCTTCTCATGTAAGGAAGCACAGCTGCTTCTTGAGGGCACTGCTCTGCAAGTGAGGTCCCCAGGCAGCAGCATCAGCAGGTGGGCTGGGCACAGCTCTCCATGTTCTAACTTCCCAGGTGTTCGAATGTACGCTGAAGCTCAGTGGCCATTGCTCTAGCTTTCTAACTGTTCCTGTGCAAAGATGTGATGAGGATGCAGAAATACAGCTTCCTCCACACACGAGGGCAGGGCGGGTACTCAGGAAGCCTCCCACCTGGCCCACAGCGGCTCCTTTCCTCACTTTGCATGTGAAGTGGTTCTCGCTCTCTCTGCACAACCTGCGGGGGGAAACCCTCCTTGGATATGCTGAGGTCAACTCCAGGGCTGGGCTTTGGTGGACCTCCCAGAGCTCACGAGTTTCTGTTGACAGCCAGCTGCTACCAGGTGTGGGCCAGAGCCCCGAGCTTCTTTTCCTATAGCGTGAGGGGTGTCTGTCCTATGCTCAGCCCTCCCCTAACCCGGCTAGTCCTCAGCTGCCCCAGGGGCACCTGGGCCTTCCCCAAGCAGCTGCCCTGGAAAGAGACTCACGGTGGGCCATGGGTGACTTGGTTTAAAGGACAAAAGGACTCTGGGTGCATTTCTCCTGCCATACAGGCCATGAGGTAAGAGGAGAAGCAGACACGTCTCTGTCCCTTCACTAAGTGTCAGGAGAAAGGAGGAGACAGCTGCCCACTGCTGCACTTGCTGTTTTTTCTGGCATTTCTGAGTTACCAGGGCAGCCAAAACATCCCTTCTGTGAAATGTGTGTGGCTGGTATCAGCTGGCAGCCAGGACAAACTTTGTGCAGCACAAGGGTAGCACTGGAGACCCTCTGTTTCTTGCATCTGCCCTAGGTGAGCTGTGAAAGAGCAAGGAGGCGAGGGGAGAGGAAGAGGAGGAGGAGGGCTCAGTACAGCCTCCAGGCAGCAAGCACCTGCCCGAGGGGCTGCCGAGGGTGAGCATGGGCCTCACCGCCAGCCCCCCGCTCATAGGCCATGCCTCACCAGAGAAGGTCCTGGAAGTGGAGAAGGTCCTGGAAGTGGGCCAGGTGCAACAGTTAGGGCTGAGCAACCGGGGGTGCTCAATGCATCAGTCACAACAGGAACAAAGTGAAATACCAGGGCTGCTCCCCGCTGGGGAAAACCTGTGTGCCTCTTGTACAGAAGGGCCATTTCTATTGTTAATCTGAGAAAGAATGTGCCATGAGGCTTGCTTCCAGCTACAAAGGGCCACCTGTAGATAGATATTGGTGATATCTTCTTAGGTTGGAATTACTGCTCAGCTCCATTAGGAAACTCAATTTTCCTTTTTTTTTTTTTTTTTTTTTTGGAGGGGGCAAAGATTGAATGGAATCAATGATGATGTGGTCTGAACAGAATTGTTGCATTGTGTGGGCCAGTGAGAGCAAACCTTAGGAAATCTGTAGTGTACACTTGAAATTTGCTAAAAGGATAGCTCTTAATCCCAGCACTTTGGGAGGCCAAGGTGGGAGGATAACTTGAGGTCAGGAGTTCAAGACCAGCCTGGCCAACATTATGAAACCCTATCTCTACTAAAAATACAAAAATGTGGCTGGGTGTGGTGGTGGGTGCCTGTAATCCCAGCTCCTTGAGAGGCTGAGGCGGGAGAACCGCTTGAACCCAGGAGGCAGAAGTTGCAGTGAGCCAGGATTGCTCCCCCGCACTCCAGCCTGGGCGACAGTGAGACTTCATCTCAAAAAAACAGCCTGGGCGACAGTGAGACTTCATCTCAAAAAAACAGCCTGGGCAACAGTGAGACTTCATCTCAAAAAAAAAAAAAAGATCTTAAATCTTCTCAGCGTGGACACAAACAGGATAACTACACAGAGGTGATAGACATGCTAATTAGCTGGAACGTAGTGTCATTTCATATGGATACGTACATCAAAACATCAGGCTGTACATCTTAAATATATACGGTTTTTAGATGTCAATGCTATCTCAATAAAACTATTTTCTAGAATGTAAAGTCTGAGCATTTGGGAGGGTGGGAATGGAGAACTCTTTTATCCAGATAAGAGCAGGTTTAACACAGACGCATAACTGAGGGAACCAGCCAGTTGAGCCTGAGGCAGATCAGAGATTTGCAGTGTCCCAGCAGGTATGGCAAGGGGTGCCCTGAAATTCTCCTGGTGGAAGTTTGGCAGGGAGTCCTCATAAAATTACATAAATAAAGAATTCTGTAAGTCTATAACAAAAGAGAAAATAAAATTTCCTTTTTTTCTCTTGTTCTCTCGAGGACACACCTGGTAAGTCTCCTCTTTCTATGAATCAAAAAGCACCTTGGCCAGCATGTGGGTTTTCAGCTCTTACCTGACTTGCAGGTACACCATGGCCTGCTGAGCAGTTCAGTCACATGCACGGCGAGAAAACAGGACTGTCCCCGCCGAGTGTCATGATGGCGGCAGTCACTCTATTAAACGGGGACTGTGAACATACGTGACAGGTGTCATCCTAAAGACACGCTAGGCTGTGGACTACGATGTAAGGCTGGCTCCATTCCATGGATCTGGGTTCAGGCAGTGTGTATTAGAATCAGCTTTCTCCAGTCTGTGCTGTGACTTCCTGGCTTGCCCATGGCACGGTGCTGTGAGGCAACTTTTCCCTCTGGGCCCCCTTCCTGAGTATATCCCAGGTTTCTCTGGGAAAGCTTTCCTCGCTGCCCTCTCCCTTCCCTCACACCAGCTGCGTTCATTTCTCCCTTCTCTGTCCCCTGGGAAGGAGCTGGAATGCGGGTCACGTCCTGCTGAGATACCTGCTCCATCCAGCTTGGGGCTGGGAGTGCCTCAGAAGCTGATGGCAGAAGGCCCCAGCTTAGTCCGGCACCGGGCACACAGCAGACACCCCGGGCTCTGGGCTTGAGAGCTATGAGCAGATGCACATTACTCTACTCCAGCAGGAGAGTCAGGCCTTGTGAGTGGCTCATTCGGTTATTCTTTTTGCTTCTCTCATGTTTTCAACTGAAGGGTGTGGTTTGCTAAAGTTTCCCTCCCTCCCTTTCTCCCTCTCCCCATCTCTCTCCCCATCTCTCAGTCTCTCTCTCTTTCTCTCTTTTTTTTTTTTTTGTGATGGAGTTTCACTCTTGTTGCCCAGGCTGGAGTACAATGGCATGATCTCGGTTCACTGCAACCTCTGCCTCCCGGGTGCAAGTGATTCTCCTGCCTCAGCCTCCTGAATAGCTGGGATTACAGGCGCCTACCACCATGCCTGGCTACTTTTCTTTTATATTTTTAGTAGAGATGGAGTTTCACCATGTTGGCCAGGCTGGTTTCGAACTCCTGACCTCAAGTGATTAGCCCGCCTCGGCCTTCCAAAGTGCTAGGATTACAGGTGTGAGCCACCATACCCAGCCCCTTTTGCCAAAGTTTCTATGTCATATAAAACCTAGAGAGTGGACATAGTCATCACTCCTGGAATCACAGGGCTGCGATAGCTCTGGGCTTCGGGAAAATAAGCTGCTCACATCTTGCTTGCAAAAGCACGGCTTCAAGTGCCGGAGTGGACTCGCCAGAGATGAGCATAAACCTCACAGTGGCAGCTGTGTGGAGATGATTTTTCATTTGCTGGAGGGACTGTCAAAACTCATGGTCCTCGGAGAGTGTCTTTCCCACTGTCATGGGTGAGATAAACTTCCCCGAATGCTACCACAGCCAAGCTGCCAATACCACATTTGCATTAGTACTTTAGCTACAAATTAAACACGTTGCCAGCATGCTTTATTTTGGTTTGGGAAGGTAAATTGTAGTAATTATATTGGGACACAGGAATGCATACTTAAATTGGAGGAGAAACACATTGCCAAGGCTTGAATCTGTCATTTAGGGATGACTTGGCATACGTGCATTGCACCGAGGGAGCTATATTTGCAAATGGGTGCTCCCTTTCTCAAGGTGAACATGCCAAAATTAACCAATGCTTTTTTGCTAGCAAGTCTTCCCGGAGCATCTGAAGGATGATGGGGAACGTTAAAATCATCACGAAATGTTGGAAACGACAGAAGTTTCTCCAGGTCTTGCTGGGGAAGCCATTGTGCGTCTCCGAGTCAGTGGCAGAGGAAATGTGTGAGTTCATGCAGTTGTTCTGAGGCTCTCCATTTACCCCCATAGTCGATACCAGGACAAAGGGTCCCCTGGCTGGGCTTTGTCTAGTCAGAGTTCAATAAAAGTGCTGCAGAAGAAGAGGAAAGTGCAGCTCCTAGTTTCGAGGCCTTGATATATAGGGAGATTTTAAAGTCCTCATCGTAACTCTGCGACATTGTTTCTGTCTCCTTTAAGAGACCAGCAAGGTGATTGGAAAGGCCGGGCCGGGTCCCTTGTCCCGTGCAGCATAAATCTCCAGGGGGTGACAGGCGCACAATGGCCACACTCCCGCGGCATCAGGGTGGCCATGTCTGAACTATTTATTAACTGAAACGTGAATGGGCAAATGAAGGGCCCATTTATATGTTGTGCCGGGAGATGTATTATGGCTGCCTTAAGCATTGATTTCCTTCCTTCGTTGATTCTTGGTTGGGATATACATGCAGAAATTGCAATCAGGAGGGGTGGTCTTATCAGATCCTAGATATTTCCCCAGACTGTCTGCAGCCATTAACCTTGCATATTATCTGACTTTAGTGATTAGTACAAGGCACATAAAACCATATTGATGGCCAGTCTTGGGTTAGAATGGTGAGCTGAGTTATTAGAGGCTGGATTTTGCTGACTTTGTGATACAAATGATAGTATTATGCTGTTGCCGCGAAATTGCTAATTTGTCATTTCTTTCATGTTGTCGTCAGTGATGTGGTACTAATGAATGAAGCACATAATTGTGGGATGCAGCTTTCCTGAGGCCGTATTGAGAGGCAGAGGGTGTCAAGATGCTCTTTGTCCAACAAGTCACTCCCTTTTCAGTGCTGTGCTGTGGTCGTCACAAACACAGTCTCTCATGAACGCCAAGGCCGTTGCATGTTGAGTTTCCAATGCTGTTCAACCTGCTTTATCTGCCATTTCCAATGGGCAAACTGGCGGGGTTACGTCATTGTCATCTACACTCAAATTCAGAGTCTCTTCCTGCCCTTGGTGATACACAACCTGATAGTTGCACATGCGGTTTTTCTTGGCCACCAGCAACTCCAGGTTTGCAGAGCCCCCTGAAAATGTGCTTTCCAAGCTTGCTCCTCAAAGGGAGCCCTGGATAATGGCACATTGCCAAAAAGACAAATAGTCCCATTGTGTATCCCAGCGTGGGATGGAGGCTGAAGCTGCTTCATTATGTTCAGGGCCCAGAGCCCAACCTGTGTTACGGTATCAGTGGGGTCTGGGCGAACTTAGAATCATGGAGCTTGAACATTGAGAAGGGCCACGGTGATCTTCTCAGCCCTTCCTTTCTCCCAATGAATCTATGGGGCCAGAAAAACCTGAAGTCAAAAGATGGTTAGTGGTCCAAACAAAACTCACATTAGGTTTCTAGTCCCCTAACTCAGGGCCATCTCCATACTGGGATTTGCCCCTGGAAGTGTGAGACAGCGCATGACTGCTTATGGGCCTTTTTTATTTTTTTTGGTTGTTGTTTGAGATGGAATCTCGCTCTGTCACCCAGGCTGGAGTGCAGTGGCATGATCTCGACTCACTGCAACCTCTGCCTCCTGGTGTCAAGTGATTCTCCTACCTCAGCCTCCAGAATAGCTGGGACTACAGGCATGTGCCACCACGGCCTGCTAATTTTTGTATTTTTAGTAGAGATGAGGTTTCATCATGTTGGCTAGGCTGGTCTCAAACTCCTGACCTCAGGTGATCTGCCCACCTCGGCCTCCCAGAGAGCTGGGATTATAGGTGTGAGCCACCACACCCAGCAAGGGCCTTGTTCAAAGACTGGATTTGGTTGGACGTTGCTGGAATTGGTCAGCTCATCCCTGTTTCTGTGCATCTAAATGTGACGGGTGCTGCCAGTGGATGGCAGTGCACGGAGTGACGGAGGATAGAGAGCTCAACTCCAAAGGACGTAAGAGAGAGGAAGCCTTTGTTAAGAAATGCTTTCTTCTAAGAAATTTCCAATAAAAATCTGCATTTGCTGAACTTTATGAGGCATATTAAACTCTGAAGTGTAAACTATAGCAAGATATAAATTGAATATAATTGCCTTGGCTCAATATAATTCTCCTGAAGAAATAAACATGAATAATAGTTAAACATTTCAAACTTTGGCTGGAGCACCTACTTTGGGTCGGCTCTCTTCTTGAAGTCAGAAGCTTTTGGTGGAGTATGTGGTACCCCCAGGTTCACTCTATGTCATCAGCACAGAGCTCCTGGGCCTGGCTTCTCTTGCCCATACATTCACAATGCTTGCTGAGCACCTGCTCTGGGCTAGGCTCTGGAGGTAAAGTGCTGCACATGCCCGGCACAGCTCCTGCTCTCAGGGAGCACCACGGTCCCGTGGGGCAAAGAGATGGTGAACAGGTCATTGTGGCAAGGGGCTGTGGGCATGTAACAGAGGCTCTTACCTGCAGGGTGAGGAGGCATGTGGCAGGGAAAATCCCCAGGTCTTGTTTCCTCTCAAGATGCTTTGCCTTGTGGTCTTCTGGCCTCTCCTTCTCTTTCTTTTCAGGGCTGCCTTGCATAGCAGCAGAACAATGCCCAGTGGATCCTGAGTTGAGAGCCTTTTGATGTTGTTCTAACATATATCCATGCAGTCTGCTCATGTACATCGCTGGTTTTTCTCTTGGGAGGTCCATGCCTGGGTGGGTTATAGCAATCATTCTTGAGTGTCTAACAGAAGTTCATAAATGGGCAACTCCAGGCTTTCCATCTGTTAAACATTCATCGTCCACGGCACATATGGGTGTTGGCACCAAGTCTGAGTGCCCCTCAGAGCAGATTTCCCATGACAGTTCTTATTGTTAAAATCCTCCTAATTTTTTTAAAAAAATTTTCTTACAGAAAAATTTAAATGTATATAAAAGAGGACCTGAGTGTAATGAACCTGTACACGCCCATCACCCACCTGCAGTCATTAGCCATCTGTGGCCAATCTTGATTCACCCATAACCCTCCCAGCTCACTTCATCTTATATTTTTAAAACAAACCCAAGATGTTAGATCATTTAATCTGCAAATATTTCAGCATGCATCTCTAAAAGACAAAGACAATTTTAAATATAATAACAATGACATTTTAACACCTAAAAACTATCATTTTCCCCTTAATATCATCAAATATCCAATGTCCAAATTTCCAACAGCTTCAGACGATCAACAGTTTTTCTTTGAATCAAGATCCACATAAGATCAGTAGACTGCAATAAATGGCTGTCTCTTACATGTCTTTTTATCTGTAGAATTCCTCCACCATCTTGGTTTCTTCCCTTTGCAATTCATATGTTGGACTGGAGAAATCAAGTTGTTTGTTGCATAGTTTCCCACAGTTTGGATTTTATTGATTGCATCTCTATGTTGTGTCTAACTTGTTCTTCTGTCCCCTGTATTTCCTCCAGATTGGTAGTTGGATGCCAATATTCTCAATGAGGAAGGTAACCACTGTTCAGGGGATGCTTGGCAATGTCTGGAGATATTTTCGGTGGTCACAATGGGCTAGTCTGGTGGGTAGAGGGCAGGGATGCTACTCCACACCGTACAATGTGTAGGAAAGCCCCCACTACAAAGAATTATTTTTATTTTTTATTATACTTTAAGTTCTAGGGTACATGTGCACAGTGTGCAGGTTTGTTACATATGTATACATGTGCCATATTTGTGTGCTGCACCCGTTAACTTGTCATTTACATTAGGTATATCTCCTAATGCTATCCCTCCCCTCTCCCCCACCCCACAACAGGCCCCGGTGTGTGATGTTCCCCTTCCTGTGTCCAAGTGTTCTCATTGTTCAATTCCCACCTATGAGTGAGAACATGCAGTGTTTGGTTTTTTGTCCTTGTGATAGTTTGCTGAGAATGATGGTTTCCAGCTTCATCCATGTCCCTGCAAAGGACATGAACTCATCCTTTTTTATGGCTGCATAGTATTCCGTGGTGTATATGTGCCACATTTTCTTAATTCAGTCTATCATTGATGGATATTTGGGATGGTTCCAAATCTTTGCTATTGTGAATAGTGCCACAATGAACATATGTGTGCATGTGTCTTTATAGCAGCATGATTTATAATCCTTTGGGTATATACCCAGTAATGGGATGGCTGGGTCAAATGGTATTTCTAGTTCTAGATCCTGAGGAATTGCCACCCTGTCTTCCACAATGGTTGAACTAGTTTACAGTCCCACCAACACTGTAAAAGTGTTCCTATTTCTCCACATCCTCTCCAGCACCTGTTGTTTCCTGACTTTTTAATGATCACCATTCTAACTGGTGTGAGATGGTATCTCATTGTGGTTTTGATTTGCATTTCTCTGATGGTCAGTGATGATGAGTATTTTTTCATGTGTCTGTTGGCTGCATAAATGTCTTCTTTTGAGAAGTGTCTGTTCATATCCTTTGCCCACTTTTTGATGGGGTTGTTTTTTTCTTGTAAATTTGTTTGAGTTTCTTTGTAGATTCTGGATATTAGCCCTTTGTCAGATGAGTAGATTGCAAACATTTTTTCCCATTCTGTAGGTTGCCTGTTCACTCTGATGGTAGTTTCTTTTGCTGTGCAGAAGCTCTTTAGTTTAATTAGATCCCATTTGTCAATTTTGGCTTTTGTTGCCATTGCTTTTGGTGTTTTAGACATGAAGTCCTTGCCCATGCCTATGTCCTGAATGGTATTGCCTAGGTTTTCTTCTAGGGTTTTTATGGTTTTAAGTCTAACATTTAAGTCTTTAATCCATCTTGAATTAATTTTTGTATAAGGTGTAAGGAAGGGATCCAGTTTCAGCTTTCCACATATGGCTAGCCAGTTTTCCCAGCGCCATTTATTAAATAGGGAATCCTTTCCCCGTTTCTTGTTTTTTCCAGGTTTGTCAAAGATCAGATAGTTGTAGATGTGTGGTATTATTTCTGAGGTCTCTGTTCTGTTCCATTGGTCTGTATCTCTGTTTTGGTACCAGTACCATGCTGTTTTGGTTACTGTAGCCTTGTAGTATAGTTTGAAGTCAGGTAGCATGATGCCTCCAGCTTTGTTCTTTTGGCTTAGGATTGACTTGGCAATGTGGGCTCTTTTTTGGTTCCATATGAACTTTAAAGTAGTTTTTTCCAATTCTGTGAAGAAAATCATTGGTAACTTGATGGGGATGACATTGAATCTATAAATTACCTTGCACAGTATGGCTATTTTCATGATATTGATTCTTCCTATCCATGAGCATGGAATGTTCTTCCATTTGTGTCCTCTTTTATTTCGTTGAGCAGTGGTTTGTAGTTCTCCTTGAAGAGGTCCGTCCCATCCCTTGTAAGTTGGATTCCTAGGTATTTTATTCTCTTTGAAGCAATTGTGAATGGGAGTTCACTCATGATTTGGCTCTCTGTTTGTCTGTTATTGGTGCATAAGAATGCTTGTGATTTTTGCACATTGATTTTGTATCCTGAGACTTTGCTGTAGTTGCTTAACAGCTTGAGATTTGGGGCTGAGACAATGGGGTTTTCTAGATATACAATCATGTCATCTGCAAACAGGGACAATTTGACTTCCTCTTTTCCTTTTCCTAATTGAATACCCTTTATTTCTTTCTCCTTCCCGATTGCCCTGGCCAGAACTTCCAACACTATGTTGAATAGGAGTGGTGAGAGAGGGCATCCCTGTCCTATGCCAGTTTTCAATGGGAATGCTTCCAGTTTTTGCCCATTCAGTATGATATTGGCTGTGGGTTTGTCATAAATAGCTCTTATTATTTTGAGATATGTCCCATCAATACCTAATTTATTGAGAATTTTTAGCATGAAGTGCTGTTGGATTTTGTCAAAGGCCTTTTCTGCATCTATTGAGATAATCATGTGGTTTTTGTCTTTAGTTCTGTTTATATGCTGGATTACGTTTATTGATTTGCGTATGTTGAACCAGCCTTGCATCCCAGGGATGAAGCCTACTTGATCATGGTAGATAAGCTTTTTGATATACTGCTGGATTCGGTTTGCCAGTATTTTATTGAGGAATTTTGCATCGATGTTCATCAGGGATATTGGTCTAAAATTCTCTCTTTTTGTTGTGTCTCTGCCAGGTTTTGGTATCAGGATGATGCTGGCCTCATAAAATGAGTTAGGGAGGATTCCCTCTTTTTCTATTGATTGGAATAGGTTCAGAAGGAATGGTAGCAGCCCCTCCTGGTACCTCTGGTAGAATTTGGCTGTGAATCCGTCTGGTCCTGGACTTTTCTTGGTTGGTAAGCTATTAATTATTGCCTCAATTTCAGAGCCTGTTATTGGTCTATTCAGGGACTCAACTTCTTCCTGGTTTAGTCTTGGGAGGGTGTATGTGTCGAGGAATTTATCCATTTCTTCTAGATTTTCTAGTTTATTAGCGTAGAGGTGTTTAGAGTATTCTCTGATGGTAGTTTGTATTTCTGTGGGATCGGTGGTGATATCCCCTTTATCATTTTTTATTGCGTCCATTTGATTCTTCTCTCTTTTCTTCTTTATTAGTCTTGCTAGCGGTCTATCAATTTTGTTGATCTTTTCAAAAAACCAGCTCCTGGATTCATTGATTTTTTGAAGGGTTTTTTGTGTCTCCATCTCCTTCAGTTCTGCTCTGATCTTAGTTATTTCTTCCCTTCTGCTAGCTTTTGAATGTGTTTACTCTTGCTTCTCTAGTTCTTTTAATTGTGATATTAGGGTGTCAATTTTAGATCTTTCCTGCTTTCTCTTGTGGGCATTTAGTGCTATAAATTTCCCTCTACATACTGCTTTAAATGTGTCCCAGAGATTCTGGTATGTTTTGTCTTTGTTTTCATTGGTTTCAAAGAACATCTTTATTTCTGCCTTCATTTCGTTATGTACCCAGTAGTCATTTAGGAGCAGGTTGTTCAGTTTCCATGTAGTTGAGCGGTTTTGAGTGAGTTTCTTAATCCTGAGTTCTAGTTTGATTGCACTGTGGTCTGAGATACAATTTGTTATAATTTCTGTTCTTTTACATTTGCTGAGGAGTTCTTTACTTCCAACTATGTGGTCAATTTTGGAATAAGTGTGATGTGGTGCTGAGAAGAATGTATATTCTGTTGATTTGGGGTGGAGAGTTCTGTAGATGTCTATTAGGTCCACTTGCTGCAGAGCTGAGTTCAATTCCTGGATATCCTCATTAACTTTCTGTCTCGTTGATCTGTCTAATGTTGACAGTGGGGTGTTAAAGTCTCCCATTATTATTGTGTGGGAGTCTAAGTCTCTTTGTAGGTCTCTAAGGACTTGCTTTATGAATCTGGGTGCTCGTGTATTGGGTGCATATATATTTAGGATAGTTAGCTCTTCTTGTTGAATTGATCCCTTTACCATTATGTAATGGCCTTCTTTGTCTCTTTTGATCTTTGTTGGTTTAACGTCTGTTTTATCAGAGACTAAGATTGCAACCCCTTTCTTTGTTTGTTTTCCATTTGCTTAGTAGATCTTTCTCCATCCCTTTATTTTGAGCCCATGTGTGTCTCTGCACGTGAGATGGGTTTCCTGAATACAGCACACTGATGGGTCTTGACTCTTTATCCAATTTGCCAGTCTGTGTCTTTTAATTGGAGCATTTAGCCCATTTACATTTAAGGTTAATATTGTTATGTGTGAATTTGATCCTGTCATTTTGCTCGTTAGTTGATGCAGTTTCTTCCTAGCATTGATGGTTTTACAATTTGGCATGTTTTTGCAGTGGCTGGTACCGGTTGTTCCTTTCCATGTGTAGTGCTTCCTTCAGGAGCTCTTGTAGGGCAGGCCTGGTGGTGACAAAATCTCTCAGCATTTGCTTGTCTGTAAAGGATTTTATTTCTCCTTCACTTATGAAGCTTAGTTTGACTGGATATGAAATTCTGGGTTAAAAATTCTTTTCTTTAAGAATGTTGAATATTGGCCCCCACTCTCTTCTGGCTTGTAGAGTTTCTGCTGAGAGATCTGCTGTTAGTCTGATGGGCTTCCTTTTGTGGGTAACCTGACCTTTCTCTCTGGCTGCCCTTAACATTTTTTCCTCCATTTCAACTTTGGTGAATCTGACAATTACATGTCTTGCAGTTGCCCTTCTTGAGGAGTATCTTTGTGGTGTTCTGTGTATTTCTTGAATTTGAATGTTGGCCTGACTTGCTAGATTGGGGAATTTCTCCTGGATAATATCCTGCAGAGTGTTTTCCAACTTGGTTCCATTCTCCCCGTCACTTTCAGGTACACCAATCAGATGTAGATTTGGTCTTTTCACATATTCTCATATTTCTTGGAGGCTTTGTTCATTTCTTTTTACTCCTTTTTCTGTAAGCTTCTCTTCTCACTTCATTTCATTCATTTGATCTTCAGTCACTGATATCCTTTCCTCCAGTTGACTGAATCAGCTACTGAAGCTTGTGCATTCGTCACGTAGTTCTCATGCCATGGTTTTCAGCTCCATCACGTCATTTAAAGACTTCTCCACGCTGGTTATTCTAGTTAGCCATTTGTCTAATCTTTTTTCAAGGTTTTTAGCTTCTTTGTGATGGGTTCGAACTTCCTCCTTTAGCTTGGAGAAATTTGATTGTCTGAAGACTTCTTCTCTCAACTCGTCAAAGTCATTCTCCATCCAGCTTTGTTCCATTGCTGCTGAGGAGCTGTGTTCCTTTGGAGGGGGAGAGGCGCCCTGATTTTTAGAATTTTCTTCTCTTCTGCTCTGTTTTTTCCCCATCTTTGTGGTTTTATCTACCTTTGGTCTTTGTTGATGGTGACGTACAGATGGGGTTTTGGTGTCAATGTCCTTTCTGTTTGTTAGTTTTCCTTCTAACAGTCAGGACCCTCAGCTGCAGGTCTGTTGGAGTTTTCTGGAGGTCCACTCCAGACCCCGTTTGCCTGGGTATCAGCAGCGGAGGCTGCAGAACAGCGAATATTGCTGAACAGCAAATGTTGTTGCCTGATCCTTCCTCTGGAAGTTTCATCTCAGAGGGGTACCCGGCCATGTGAGGTGTCAGTCTGCCCCTATTGGGGGGTGCCTCCCAGTTAGGCTACTCGGGGGTCAGGGACCCACTTGAGGAGGCAGTCTGTCCGTTCTCAGATCTCAAACTCCATGCTAGGAGAACCACTACTCTCTTCAAAGCTGTCAGACAGGGACGTTTAAATCTGCAGAGGTTTCTGCTGCCTTTTGTTCGGCTATGCCCTGTCCCCAGAGGTGGAGTCTACAGAGGCGGGCAGGCCTCCTTGAGCTGCGGTGAGCTCCACCCAGTTCGAGCTTCCTGGCCACTTTGTTTACCTACTCAAGCCTCAGCAATGGCAGGTGCCCCTCCCCCAGCCTCGCTGCCGCCTTGCAGTTCGATCTCAGACTGCTGTGCTAGGAATGAGTGAGGCTCCGTGGGCGTGGGACCCTCTGAGCCAGGCGCAGGATATAATCTCCTGGTGTGCTGTTTGCTAAGACCATTGGAAAAGTGTAGTATTAGGGTGGGAGTGTCCTGATTTTCCAGGTACTGTCTGTCACAGCTTCGCTTGGCTAGGAAAGGGAATTCCCTGACCCCTTGTGCTTCCCTGGTGAGGTGATGCCTCACCCTGCTTCGGCTCACACTTGGTGCACTGCACCCACTGTCCTGCACCCACTGTCTGACAAGCCCCAGTGAGATGAACCCGGTACCTCAGCTGGAAATGCAGAAATCACCCATCTTCTGCGTCGCTCATGCTGGGAGCTGTAGACTGGAGCTATTCCTATTCGGCCATCTTGGAACTGCCCCCACACCCACAAAGAATTATTAACCCAAAATGTCAGGAGTGCCAAGGTTGAGAAACCCTGAAAGACTGATCAGTTAGGTCACAACTTTTGGCAGGACGGTTTTGTAAGTGATGAGGTATTTTTCTGGCACTGGGTGCGTACTATCTGGCTGTCTCTGTATTTGTGTATTGCATTCATTTCTTCCCAATGCCTAGATCCATTAGGGGTTACGAAATGGTGATGTTCTGAGTCTGTCCATACTGTTTCCTTTTTCTGGCTGGAATGCTTCCATAAAGAGGATGCTCCTGCTCCTAAACCTTTGGAATGTTCCCTTAATCAATATTGTACATTCACGTTACACCTCCAAGACTGGTTCTTGTATTGAGAAATGGTGTGAGCATCCTCTATTGGATCATCTGTTCCTGGTACAGTGTGGGTTAGAGCCAGGGTCACCATAATTATGGGAATACATGGCATTTTCTCTTTCCTTGCCCTCCAGGTGATTTCTAATAATGATAGGGAGATGAGGTCTACAATGTCAGTTATGTAGCAATAGCATGTTTAACAATGTAAGATAAAATAGTGACACCACGCGGTGAACTGCAAGGGGATGTACCATCAAGGAAGCTGGAGTTTGCTGAAGAGATGGAGCTGGATGCTGTGGGAGGCCTGCCTCAGGCAGGGTGGGGAGTGGTGGTCTTGGGACTTGCATCTGGTTTGGGGAGGGGGTTGTCCTGGGGTTAAAAGCGTGGATTGTGGAAGTGACTCTGGCTGGAATCTCATCTTTTCCGTGTCCTGGACGCACAGCCTCAGCTAAGTCTCCCTCCTTAACCTCTCAGAGCCTTGTTTCCTCTTTGACTGAATGGGGCCCACACTAGTGCCCTCCCCTTGGGTGTCATGAGGGTCCCATGTGCTGTCCCATGTGGAGCTCTCTGAACAGCATGGAGCACAGGGTGTCCTCAGCATCTCCCTAAGGGATTGTAAGATTGGAGCCATGACTGAGTGCCTCTGATTTCCCTTCTCATTCCAGCACTCCATGACTCTGAGCAGAGAAAGCTCAGTGGGAGGTGTGGGATCCGAGCTTGATGAGTGGGCGCAGGGAGGCAGGGAGGCTGAGGAAGGCCCTTGGATGGACGAAGGCTGGTGAGGCCAACATGGGAGACTTTGGGGATGGAGTGTGCCCAAGCTGAGATGGAAGGGCACTCAGAGGTGCTCCCAGCAGTTTCTGCATAAAGTAGGATGATTTGAGTGCCTGGGCCACTTGGCTGGGGTCATCAGGAGCAACCCTTCTGCACTGCCTCCACGTCTGTCTATGCCACGTCCCTTGTGGAAGCGTGGGCTATAGCTTCTGGCCATAGATGATGGAGGAGAGCGTGGTAGCCTTGCCTGGCTCTCCCTACATAATTGGCGAGTGCCCGAGACATCCTCAGAACATGTGGGCTGGCCCTGCCTCAGAGGGAACTGGTCTTCAGGCAATTTTCAGAGTGTAAAGGCGAACAGGCATGGAGATTCATTAGGCTGGGAGACTCGACTCTGGGGAAACTGCTCCCTGATTTCCCAGTGTTGTTAGGAAGGAAGGGAACAGAAGTTCAAGGAGGACAGCAACTTCAGCCTCGCTGAAGAGCCATTTAGCAGCAGGGCCTGTTTTTTACTTCCAGCTCTGAGGTGGGTCTATCAAAGTCATTCCAAAACCCTCCATTCTTAGAACCTATTTCCTTTGCAGCCCCTCCCTCTGGCCAGCAAAGAAACTCTGTGGCTTTGCTGGAGAAGGCTTGTCTCTTTCCTGAGCTTGCAGCTTTTGTTTGCCCTCCACCGCCCCCTGGGAGGGTGCGCTTAGCAACACTGCACCTATTTCCGTCCGAGTAGGCACGGATACAGATCAGTCATTTTTAAGCTCCATTAGTCACTTCTCTTCCTGCGCCCACTCAGCTCCACACTCCCACGGGCACAAACTCCTTTATAGTGAGATGTACTTTCTTTAAATTTCACTTCAATTAATCCCCAAGAGTTCAATATGTTTAGAAGTGCAGGAGGTGTATAGCTTTTCCAGAAAATACTAAAATTCAAAAATTATCACCATTCACTAATTTGCTTTTTAATAGTAGGTGTGCTTGCACAAAAATACTCAATGCATCTTAGAATGCAGATAGACCAAAGCGCTGGCACACCCTCCTGCCAAAACGCATACTCCACGGGTTCTGGTAGGAGAAGTAAGAGAACCTTGAGGCGTGGTGCCTCTTACTTCCTCTACCAATTGACAAACTTGCTGAGGCCCTGACTTGCCAAGAGCACCTGGAATATGAGAAATGTGAGAATAAGGTACAGCCTCATGCCAACGCCTGCCCGAGTTGTTCTTCTGTGTTAGGAGCCCAGCAATGGTGCTGTTACATCTGTGGGTTCCACCTTCTGGAGCTGCCTTGAGTTTTGGCTTTGAAATACCAGAGAACTTAAGTTCCACGCTCTGAAGGTCCCAAATGGCAATCTTGATTATGAATGAAAATGAGTGATAATACCAAAAAAGATTTCCTTTATGTTAGAATTTAAGAGGATAGGCTGGGTGCGGGGGCTCATGCCTGTAATCCTAGCACTTTGGGAGGCCAAGGTGGGCAGATCACGAGGTCAGGAGTTCGAGACCATCCTGGCCAACATGGCGAAACCTCGTCTGTACTAAAAATACAAAAATTAGCCGGGCGTGGTGGTGGGTGCCTGTAATCCCAGCTACTCCGGAGGCTGAGACAGGAGAACTACTTGAACCTGGGAGGTGGAGGTTGCAGTGAGCCAAGATAGCACCACTGCACCCCAGCCTGGGTGACAGAGCAAGACAATGTCTCAAAAAAAAAAAAAAGAATTTGAGAGGATAAACACCTCTTGGGCATTTGAAACAGTCACGAGTTATTGATAATATTAGGCATACATGTTAGGTTGCTGTAAGTGATCTCCTCCAACAATCCCGAGGGAGAAGCACCACCAATAGCTCCGCTTTCCAGAAACAGAAAGCAAAGCTCATAGAAGCCAAGAGCTCGTCCATGGTCCTGCAGGTGGAAGACCACAGGGAGGCGCTGGACCCCGAGCTGTCCAGCTCCAAATCCGTGCTGCCCCCTTCCTCACATCCACGGACACCACACTCTTTTCTTTGAGCCGCATTTGTTCTTCTTGAGGGTCCCTACATCTGGGAGACGTCAGAAGTCAGACTTTTTTATCTTTGGGTGTGGCTCTCCTGGCACCTTGCAAAGTCCACGCAGACACCCATGAAGCCTTCTGTGTTTGGGCAGTGGTGGGGAGGCTGTCCCATTTCTTCTTTGCATTTGCGGAGAAGAGGATAATTGGGAACGCTGAGGACATGCACACCGATGTCATGGCCTCCCAGCACTGCATGCCCCTAGGGAGCTTCTCGTCAGCTCATCTTCCTGTCTTGTTCCCCTCCCCCACAGACCGACGGGATTAAAACATCAGATCATTGACTCTCCTAGGTTTTTATTCTTAATGAATGCCAACAGAAACTATTGAAGACTATGATGAACTAGAATGCATCATTGGCCTATAGGCTCTCAGATTACTTTGAAAAATATTACAGAGGTCTGGGTGCTGGGCTCACACCTGTAATCCCAGAACTTTGGGAGGCCAAAGCAGGCAGGTCACTTGAGGCCAGGAGTTGGAGACCAGCCTGGCCAACATGGCAAAACCCAGTCTCTACTAAAAAATCAAAAAATTAGCCAGGTATGCTGGCATGCTCCTGTAATCACAGCCACTCGGCAGGCTGAGGCAAGAGAATCGCTTGAACCCAGGAGGTGGAGGTTGCAGTGAGTGGAGATCGTGCCACTGCACTCCAGCCTGGGCAACAGAGTGAGACTCTGTCTCAGGAAAAAAAAAAAAAAAAAAAAAATATATATATATATATATATAACAGAGGTCAATGAAAACAAAATACGCAATCAGAAATAAACCATGCCTCTGTAGTCTCCAAGCTCAGGGCGTGGAGCTGTGGCCCTGGAAGGCGGATCCCCTCCTGCCTTTGCATCTGGAGAGCTGAAGGCCTCAGGGCATCTGCTGCCTGGGGGTGTAGGTGGCCGCTGGTGCTGCCTCCACGAGCACATGCAGCTGTGACCTGCACTGAACACTTGTCCTCATCTGTCTCTAGGGCACACATGCTGTCCAGGGAGGATGCAGTGCCCGGCACATAGGCAGCTCTTGATGAGAGTGTTGTATTTGTATTTGGAGTCCGGGTGACCCCTCCATCCCTGCACCATTGCCCTCCTCAAGGACCCCACTGCACAATTCAGGGGATTCCCATCTCTGACAGCACCTGGGAGGCTGGGCCGCTGCAGCGAGTCCTCCACCAGGAGTCAGAGCCACTCCGTGAAAACGCAAATGTGGCCATGTTGCTCCCCATCCCACCTGCCTTTGGCAAGTAATGCTCATTTCAAACACAAGGAAGGAGCTCTGCGATCTTCTCAACTCGGTCTCCGCCACTCCAGTGGCTGGATGGAGCACGTGTTGCCCCTCCCCCTTCCTCTTTAGGGCTGAGGAGGACTCCAGTGCATGGATGGAGCACATATTGCCTGTCTCCCTTCCTCTTTGGGGATGAGGAGGACTCCAGTGTGTGGATGGAGCATGTTTTGCCCATCCCCTCCTCCACGGATGGTTGCGTTGTATCCTTCTCTGGGCAGCTGTGAGCACCACTGCTGTGAGCGAGAGTGGATGGATGTCTGAGTTCCCGGTGGGCCCCCGAGGGCACTGTCTGCCTCTTCTCCAAGCCTTCACAGGTGCTTCCCTGCCATCAGGTGCCAGCAGCAGCCCCACTACCTGACGGCCTCTGCTTGCCCTTCCAAGCCTTCAAGCAAGTGTCCCCCTAGGGACAGCCCAGGCTGCATGTGTGCCCTTCACCCAAGCCTCTATGCGAATGTCCCCCCAGGGACAGCCTGTACTGCACGTGTGCCCTTTGTCCAAGTTTCCATCACATCCTATACCTCGGTCCCAGAATCTCTAACTTTTTGCACTGCCATAGCTGCTGTACTTGGTCAGCTTCCCTGCTCAACTGCAAGACACTTAGAGACAAAAATGAAGCCTGAACTTCTGTGACCCCAACAAATAAATATGTGTTGGCTGGATTCATGGCAAGAAAATCAGGCAGCATGGGTGGCTTAGGGACGACCCATCTGTAAACCCATTTTAACAGCCAGTTTCACCTCATCCCTCCAGCCTCAGCCTCCACCCTCACCCTCACCCTCACTTCCCCTCTGAGCCTAATGTCCTAGGCCTTTGTTCGGGATGGACTGTGGGGCTCCTCATCTCCCTGAGCACAGCCCCTTTCTGCAGATGCTGAAACCATGAACAATCCCGTGCTGGTGGCTGGGTGAGTGAACAGGGGTGCTGGTGGCTGGGTGAGTGAATGGGGGTGCTGGTGGCTGGGTGAGTGAATGGGGGTGCTGGTGGCTGGGTGAATGAACAGGGGTGCTGGTGGCTGGATGAGTGAACGGGGGTGCTGGTGGCTGGGTGAGTGAATGGGGCATAGGCTCCACAGCGTGGATCCCTCCTCCTGGAAGGACCACCAGCAGCATTTGTTTGAGGAAATTCTGTGCTTTTATTTTCATACAATACTAGGTAAAATTATTCGCAATGGGAAAAAATATGGCAAAATAAATAACGGAAACCACTTTTCATTGACTTCCCCGGTCATTTGACCTGCCCCCCAGCCTCGGTGCTCAGGCCTCTGGTTAACTACTGATGGTATCAAGAGATTCACTGCACCTTCGGGGGCTGAATTCCTTATTCGTCAATTTTCCTAGTTTTATGTTCTTAGTTTGCCCCGACCCACAACAAAAGCTTGGTCCATCAAGAGAATAACATCTATTCGTCACCAGCCAAACCAGATCCCAGGAGAGAACCAGCCACACATCAGCATCTTTTGGGATGGTGGCTTTTTGACCCAGACTAACAGAAATATTTATGTGACCAGCACTTGCCCGGAGGCCCCCGTCCTCCTGCAAATACTGTGACCTGGATGCAGGGTGGGTGAGCCTCACAGCAGGGCTTAGCCAGAGAGTGGGGGTGGGGTGGGGATTTGCTTTGCCCAGGAAAGAATGCAAGGGTGAGCTGGCGGTAGAAGAAAACACCTTTTCTGAAGCCACAGTGCCATGGCTCTGGAGGTGTTACAGCTCTGTGACTGCCCCTGCGGAGCTGGGCTACCCTATAGGCTGAGAGTTGCTGCTCAAGGCAGTTTTGTTGTCATATTTATACCTACTTTTAATTACATGCAGATTAAATGGCAGTTTATGCAGAAATTTCTAGGAAAGGGTAGTAACTTCTGGTTCATTGAGTCTGCTGTGGAAAGGGGTGGTAATGCCCAGTGGCAACAGTAAACTGACAGGTGCACTGGGGGCATGTCTGATGGAAAACTGCTTCCACACCTTCCCTGTTTTATCTAGTCTTCAGTTGGGTCTGGTGTCTGAGTCCTGCCTACAGAGTCGAGTCCCACCTTCTACCACAATCCCATACAAAAACAGCATCTGCTGCCCTGAAGCTGGCCAGACATTGCCAAAGGTGGTAAGAAACCCGCCCTTGACGGTTGACGACCATCCCTCTGGCTACTCCCTCCCACCCACATCCCTATCTTTAAACCACTGAAAGCAAATGGAGTGAGTGGCGCCTTCCTTCAGTGTGTCTATCTGTGGTCGCTAAGGTGACATATTACATGACCTCCTTGGGCACCGATTTTGCAATAAGCCATTTAAAGATTATGTTACTGGTGGGTCTTTGTTCTTAGAGCTCCCAAGATGGCGGCAAGCCTTTTGTTCTCTGACCTGGGGTTCTTGGCCTCACAGATTCCAAGGAATGGAACGTTGGGCCATGTAGTGAGTGTTATAGCTGTATTAGAAGCCGTGGGTCATGGAAGAGAACCGTGGAATCCAGTGACTAGTGTTTAGCTTGATTAGGACGAACCCGGGCACTTTGCTGCACAGGAACAATGGTGAGCCTCTAGCCCGATCCAGAGCGGCAAAGTCTTGCTGGATCAGAAGCTCAGCGGACACTCTGCTGGATCTGGAGGGATGGAAGTCAGCAGTGGGTCTGTGACGGAGGCGATAAGCAGTGGTAGATGGCAAGCGAAAGCTCAGCTTGAGCCAGAACAAACAGACCAGAAGAGTGAGCAGTTGCAAGATTTAATAGAGTGAAAACAGAGCTCTCGTACAACAGGAGGGGACCCAAAGGGAGCTGCCCGATCCGGCTCGAATTCCTGGGTTTATATCCTGATCATTGTCCCTCCCCCTGTGCTCTCAGGCGATAGATGATTTGACTATTTCTTTACCTCCTGCTTTTAGCCTAATTGGTATTTTAGTGAGCTGAGTTACAAGCCCCTGTTTAAAGGTGGCTGCAGTCACCTTCCCCAGCTAGGCTTAGGAATTCTTAGTTGGCCTAGGACATCCAGCTAGTCCTATCTCTCAATTAGAAAGTCTGCATGTTTGTGCTGGGCAGTTGTTTGTTTCAATGGGATTAAAGCACTCTGCACTTTCAGTGGGTGCTATTTACAGTATTGAGCTATGTTGGAGGAAAAGTCTGCCGCTTTGTCAATGATGGGAGTTTCTAGCTAACAGCACTTTAAAGAAGTGGAAAATGCTCAGTTATCACCCAATGTGAACAGGATCAATAATAGTTTAGTAGTGCCTGATAATTGGAGTAGCTGTTACACACAAGGGCCTGTATCTCCTTGAGTGACTCTTATCAATCTATTGTCCATCATCATCTGATAATCAGACCGAAAATATGGTGGGGAATTTTCCCTTTGTAAATCAAGCTTGTGAAAAACATTTGAAATAATAAAGAAAAAAGCCCCTCTCATTGTTCAACTCAGCGGGGAGGAAAACCCAGGAGCTGGGTGACTCTCTAAGGCAGATGAAAACCAAGGGGTGTGTGCTGCGTGGAGGGATGCTGGGTGATGTCAGAGGAAAATAATTATATTCAGAGAGCATTTAAAAAATTTGCTGCTTAGAAGCCAAAGTAGTTGCTACAGTCAGACTTCGGGTGGAATTTTTAGTGACGCATCTGCTGTGGATCTGGGAGGCCCTCAGAGGGTTTTATGTCATATTAGCCAAGAGGCATTTGAATCACACTGAATCTAGCCCTTCGTGCGTGCTTGGAAGAAGACATGGCATGGTGATGTTAGAGTTCTTTTCTCGGTTCATCCGTTCACCCAATCAAGCATGTGTTGAGCCTCTACTGGGTGTGCCAGACACTCCCGGGAGCAAGACCTCAGCTGTGATCTGCCACAGGTCTGAGGAACCCCTCACCTGGTGACAGCATACATGGTGCTGTGAAAAGTAAGGAAGACGCAGGCAATGGCCTCTGAAGTGCTGGCTTGCCCTCCTGTCCAAGGAGAGAGAGGCCCAGATCTGGGCTCCAGAGACCCCAGGGACCCGTGGGAGGGCACCAGGCGTGTTGTCCACGGTGGTAGACTGGCTTGTTCCTACTTCCCATGCCCGCCCTCTGCCATGGAACTTGCCCTGTCTCCCAGCACTCCAGGAGGAGTCCACTGGTATCTAGATGGCTAGATTTGGGCTTGATCCTGGGACTAGCTCTGGCTTGTGGAGTGGGAGTGCCATAATGCGAGAAATGAGGTTAATGTGCTTGTTTCTTCTGGCCTGGACTGCTGCTTTCCCACGCTCCTTGGGAAGAACACGCCGCAGGCAGCTGCTGGGTCCAGAGTGAGGAGGCATGGAGCCTGCTCCACCCTGTCCTCAGCCTGGAACCCCGCCTAATGCATCCCGGAGAAATGCAGGTGGCCCTAGACCCACGAGCAAGAGCCAAGCCCCTGTGGTCATAGCCCCTGATCATGGAGTTGGTAGTTACAAGCATTTGTGCAATGAAACTGTAACACACATGCGCCTCCTGCAACTGCATGTGAGCCTATGTGAGTCTCTGCAACTTTGGGAGAAAATCCTAGCTTTCATCCCATCCTTAAAATTATCCCCGGAATGTAAATGAATGCAAACCACCTCTGTCAATGATAACAGGTGTCCAGACTCTAACAAAATGTGTGTGTGGTGTGTGTGACATATGCAGTGTTTGTATGTGTATGTTGTGTGTGTGTGGATGTGAATGTGTGTGTGGTGTGACCATGTGAATGTATGTGTATGTGCATGTGGTGTGTGAATGTGAATGCGTGTGATATGAGTGTGTATATGTGAGTGTGTGTGTGTGTGGTATGAATGTGTGGTGTGTGTGTGAGTGTGTGTGTAGGGTATGAGTGTGGAGTGTGTATGTGAGTGGTATGAGTGTGTGTGAGAGTGTGTGTGTGGTATGAGTGTGTGGAGTGGGTGTATGAGTGTGTGTCTGTGTGTCTGTGGTATGAGGGTGTGTGTGTGCATGTGAGGGTGTGTGTCTTCTGCAGAAATCATGTCCTCACTCCGACATGGTTTGCTAGGTCCACCAGGGACACAGGCTCCTCTTCTGAGCCCTGCGCCTCAGTCCCATCTCACCCTGACCCCTGATGGGGAGAGGCAAGCCTGGTTCTTCCCCACACGTATGTGCACACTCTGGCCCTCACACTCACCTACACATGCCTGTCTCCACTGCCTGCCCTGGCTGCCAGCCTGCCCAGCCTGTGAGCTCCATCCTCGGCCGCCCCCCGCCCAGGGCATTCCAGCAGGAGCCGCCCTCTCAGCCCTGACTCGACTCTGGCTGCCCTGGGACCAAGCTACTCTGGTTCTGGTCTCCCTAGCCCGGGCAGCGCTGTCTGCCTTGGTTGGGTGGAGAGCTTCTTTTCTCAAGCCCCCCTGTGCGGCCATGCACCCCGTTCCTGCTGCTGTGGCCTGAGGGTCCCGTTCTCTACCCTGCTCCTCTCCCAGCTCCTTTTGTGATCTGAGCAGATGTGAGGCTCTGGACAAAAAGGGTTGGGAACCCAGTGCCTTAATCACTGAGCCTCCCTGAGCACCAGGCTGAGTCAGCCCCAGGGGATGAGATCCACACAGCCTGCCCTCCAGCTCCGTGACCCGGGGCCGTTTTTCACCCTCTCTGGCCCTCGTTATAAAGCAGGCACGTCTTCGCCCGTTCTAGGGTGGCTGTGCTGTTTGCAGAGGTGGTGTGCAGCCAGGCTGTCTCGCAGACAGCGCCTGCCTGGGTGTGCCGACAGCACCTGGTTCATCAGTTATCTTACTCTCCTGCTGCCCCTGCAAAACCTATACAGGGCCAAGCTCTCTCGCTGGCCCAGGATGGAAACTCCTGCGTTCCCAGGACTCTGACTCTCACGCAGTCAGAATGTTGCCCTCAGTTTTGTAATTAGCACACGTCGGTTGAGCATATTCACTAAATGTTGCCCTCCCCCTGCCCAGCCTATAGCTGGGACGCCCACCAGAGGCTGCCACGCTCTCCTCCTGGTCCTCCTGGCTGCTGTCCAGGAATCCTGGGTCTCAGGAGGAGGAGGGGTGGGATTTGGGGCCAAGGTGGCCCCCCCCAGCCAGGGGCTCCTCCCTCCTGGGTCCGGCAGTGGGTAGGGCTGACGCTTGCTCCCATGGGGCATGTTCATGACCCTTCAGGGCCCCACCACTGCACGTCCCAATCTCCAAGTCCCCTGGACCTGGGAATATGCATTTCTCTCCCGGGGGTGTGTTGCGTCCCCAGTCCAAGCCTATCGTACTTGTCTGCGCATTTCTCATAGGGTCTCTGTCCTCTAGTAGCCCACTGGACACAGCTGAGGTGACCCTCCGCTGGCACTCCCTTCACCCGGTCTTCGACCAGCCAGTAGCACACCCATGTCAGCAGCCCACAGACTCTGTGGAGAGGCTGCCCTCACCCGCCTCCGCTGTATGGCCGACTCCCGCAGTCTCAGGCTCCAGGGCAGCACTGTGTCCTGCGCCTCCCAAGTGTCGGGAAGGCCCTTCTAGCTCCTGGTCTTATTGGAGCCCCCAAGCAGGGTAAAGGGGAAGGAGCTGCCATCCCCACCTCTTGTCTCTGAGGGCAGAAGGGACTTGGAACAGCTCTCACTACCGAAACCACGCTGTACTCTCCTGGCCAGGCCAGGGGTGCAGCTGCAAGCACTGCACTTTCTAGCTCTGGGATTTCTATGTTATGTTTGGGTAACTCAGATAAAATTTTGATTTTTGACATCTTGTTTTCTTGTTGTTGTGTGTGTTTTTTTTTTTTTTAAGTGATGGGTCTTGCCACATTGGCCAGGCTGGTCTCAAACTCCTGGGCTCTGGGAATCCTCCTGACTCAGCCTCCCAAAGTGTTGGGATTACAGGTGGGAACCACTGTTCCTTGTTACATGTCCTATGATAGCTACAGACAGCAGTTATTATTTTCTAATTATTCTCTATAATACGATAATATAGATAATATCTATTATATTTATAATACATATTATCTATTACATACATAATAATCAGAAAATATCAATAATGAGACAGGATTGTCTCCTGCACCCCAAGAGGCACCTGGGCCTTGTCATACGGGGAACTGCTCTATCCCACTTGCTGGTCTTGGCTTCTCCTTCTGGGTCCTTTGACACCTTCGTTCCTTCCTGAGCACCTGACCTTTAGGCTTGTGGTGACCTGCAAGGGGGTGTTTTAAACTGGGCTGTGCACACGAGTCACCTGGCATCTTCATAAGGCAGGTTCGGGTTGGGAGGGCTGTGGTGGGGACCAGGAGTGCACTGGGCCACAGTCCACATCCTCCCCAGGCAGGGCGGCTGAGTCCTGCTGCTGGAGGCCCACAGGTGTGCAAGGCATCGCCGCCGGCCTGTCCTTGCCAAGCCTGCCAGGTGCTTGGTCCTGTTCTTGCCCTGGGTTTGCTCTTCTGTGTCTGCTGCAATGGCAGCCCCAGTTCAAGTCCAAGTGCCTGCCCACCCCTTATCTCTTGTGCTGACATGAGCCCTGCTGCTGGCGCGTCCTGAAAATCGAGGCCCTCGGAGCCACCTCCTCTCCACTCAGAGCGTCCTTTTCCTTGGTACAGTCTTCCCTCCCATCTGGGGAAGCAGACTCCGGCTCACCCTGGAGTCCTCAGCTCTTCCACTTCACAGGGTGTCCAGGGACAAAGCCCATGCACCACCTGGGTCTTGGCTGCAGCTGGCTGCTGACTGGGGGGAGTTTTAGCGACGGCGATGAGCTGTGTTTGTTTTACTTGCTCCGCGTGGTCAGCAGAGCCCTGACCCTGACATGTCCATGCCCTGATTCCCAGAACCTACGGCCGTGTCACCTGCTATGGCACAGAAACGTTGCGGGTGTGATTAAGAACCCAGGCTGTGAGGCGGGAGATAATCCGGGATGGTGTGTGTGTGTGGGGGGGTCTTAACAGCGCAGACCCTTCGTCGGCTTTGGTCAGAAAGATGTGAAATGGAAGAAAAGAGTCTGCAAGGCGCAGCATCCCTGGCTTTGAAGGTGGAGGAGGAAACCAGAGGTCAAGAAGCAGGCGCCTCCCTCCCTCCCGCTGGGACCCTCCCACTCTCCTGCCAGCCGTGGGAGGCACAGAAAGCCAAGAGCCGTCCGTAGTTGGGGATTTGGCCTAAGATGCCCCAGTGGGGAAGCTTCACCGACTCCTGCCCCTCAGGACTCTGCATCTGCAAAGGATGGCGCTGGGCCCCATGTGACGCACACAGACCTGCTCCCCAGAGTCAGGCACCAGCACAGGTGGAGCACGCGGGTGCTTCGTGTGAACCATAGTCTGGAAGCGACCAAGATGAGCACAAGGAGGGGCACGCGTGGGATTAGAGGAGGAAAGGGCTCCAGAGAGGAGTGGCGAGGAGACTCAGTGGAGGATCTTCACGCTCCCAAAAATACAGCCACTCCTCTCTGGAGCCCTCCCCTCCTCTAATTCTACGTGTGCCTCTCCTCCTGAGGCAGGACTGGTCATCCTTCCTTGTGCCCGTCTTGGTCACCTCTGGATCATTCCCTGAGTTTGAGGAGCACGTCTGTATGTGTCACACGGGGCCGGGTGCCATCCTGTGTAGATGCAGCATCCTGAGGTGAGGATCTGAGGGTGGAGGGTCCTGGTGTGAGGGTCTGAGGGAGGGAGTCCTGGTGTGAGGGTCTGAGGGTGGAGGGTCCTGGTGTGAGGCTCTGAGGGTGGAGGGTCCTGGTGTAAGAGTCTGAGGGAGGGGGTCCTGGTGTGAGGGTCTGAGGGTGGAGGGTCCTGGCGTGAGGGTCTCAGAGTGGGGAGGGCTACCATGAGGTAATAGGAGAAGGAGCAGTCATGTGAAACGTCCGAGCCTGAGGGACTCCTTTACTTTCGGGAAACTGGACAGTGGACCTCCCCGCCACCGCTGACAGCCCTCCTTTCCCCGGGCACTGGGCTGGGATCCTGCAGGACTCTCTGGGTGCTGCCATCCTGGACTTGCCCTCCATGCTGGGAAGACAGACCTGCTGCTGGCGTGGCTGTCCCTCGAAAGCATCTCCCATGTGGCCATTGTCCTACGTGCAGCGGGAGCCCTGGATTCAGTCCCTGCTCTGATGTGGGGAGTGAGGTTTGGTTCTGCACCCCTGCACAGCTTGGCCCATAAACCATTCCATGATCAACAACTTAGCAACGGTGTGGGCCCCAGGCTGGCCTGCCTCTGCACCTGCTCTTTTCACGCGGATGCCCACTTCTGCGTGAGTTTGGAGAGGAAGTTGTTCACGGTGAGTGGAAGAATGTAAAAATGCCTCCTAAACCTGGGACTAGAGAACGGCTTGCCTCCACTAAGGGATGCTGTGAAGAGCCTCCCGGACTCAAGTATGCAGTTCAATTCCTAGTGTTAACAGCCCAGGCGGAACTCACAAAGGCGGGAAATGGCAGTTTTCAGACATTTCTTACTGAAAGAAAGAATATTTTCCAATCTCTGTCATTTTCCCCTGCTTAAGAGAAGCATCCCTATTTTTCCACACACATGTAAACAGGTATAATATAATGCTGTTGTTTCTAGGGATAACTTTTAACAGGAAGTCAGTATTTTGTTTTCTCTGTTTTTCTGCTTTTCTTGGAGGAAATGTATAGATTATATTTTGGAACAACATAACCACAAAATCCTGCACTTTCAATGACGCTCATATTCAGTAGCTGTTTACAACTGGTGCAATCATTCTTTTGTGCCACTATTTAAGACTATTAATTTGAATTACTTTTAAAAGATTGTATATGTTTTTTCCAATTACCACCTTCTACCAGGTATGTCTCATAATAACATTTAAAAACAAATCTCATGGATTTTAAGTCACTTTCCATTATTAAAAGTTTAGTCCAGCATAGTCCAGTTGAACACTTGGGATTTTTTCTTAAGTATCAGGAGTACATGTGCAGGTTTGGGTATATTGTGTGAGGTTGAGGTTTGGGGTACGACTGATCCCGTCACCGAGGTGTGAACATAGTCCTCAACAGTTCATATTTCAGCCCTTGCCACCTCCTTCCCTCCCTCCCCCATCTAGTAGTCCCCAGTTTCTGCTGGTGCCATCTTTGTGTCCGTGAGTGCCCAGTGTTCAGCTGGCACTGCAGTGACACCATGAGGTCTTTGGTTTTCTGTTCCTGTGTGAGTCGGTGTAGGATCACGGCCTCCAGCTGCACCCGTGTTGCTGCAAAGGACCTGGTTTCGTTTCTTCTCACGGCTGCATAGGATCTGTGTGGACACTTCAGTCTTCTCTCCCACTTGCCGGCCCCTCCCCCAGCCTAGTGCAGCTGAGCTCTGTGAGTTGGGAGAAAAAGCAGCTCCAGCTTCTTTCCTGGGGAGCAACGGGAATGAGGCAAAAAAGGCAAAGGCTTTTGTGTTTTCTCTTCGCTGGCGTCTGGACTCAGTCTGCTGTTGGAGATGAGCCGAGCTTCCCAGTTAACCGTGGCCGGCTGTGGGGCATGGGGTGAGGCATCCTGTGGACATTAGTCCCTCTTACCTGGGGGGAAAGCACCCGGGCAGCTCATGTCCTCCACCTGTTCGCTGGACTCGCCAACCACTCCTGTGACCTTGCTGTGACAAGGAGAGGGAGGCGGGTGCCTCCGCCCCGGCCATGGCCTCTTTTTCCCAGTGAGGAAGGTCTCTTGGGCCTCCTCATTTGGCCATGGAGGACAAGGAGTGGGTGGTGGGCACTGTCACCCTCCCTGTGCAGGGGACACTCCAGCATGCCAGGCCGAGACCCACAGCTCTGCCAGCTCACTCAGCAGCCTGCTGTGCTGATGCAAACCACGTGGAATAACAGCAGAAAGGGAGGGCTGCGGTCTCCAACACCTGGGGGTGGCCCTCAGCGTTCCCTTCCTGCTGGGGTCGTGGCTTAGTGACTTACCCTCTCACATCCCTGACTACTCCTGTGTGCGCTGAGCATTCCAACACTACCAGAATCGTGAGGTTGTCACACATACAACATGCAGGGCCCGCACAGTTGTCATTTGCACATAAAACCCCTCATGTTTCTCTGTCCAAGACTGCGTGACAAGGCCTGCTGGGCCCTCCCACAGCCCTGCTTCCCACCCACATGGGCCTTTGCCGGCTCCCTCACCTGGACTCCCCCCGCTCCCCCACCTGCCCCCCCTGCCCCCCCCTTCCCCCCCTGCCCCCCCTGCCCCCCTGCCCCCCTCACCTGCCCCCCCACTCCCCCCTGCCCCCCCCCGCTCCCCCACCTGCCCCCCCCGCTCCCCCACCTGCCCCCCCGCTCCCCCACCTGCCCCCCCCGCTCCCCCACCTGCCCCCCCGCTCCCCCACCTGCCCCCCCGCTCCCCCACCTGCCCCCCGCTCCACCTGCCCCCCCCGCTCCCCACCTGCCCCCCCCCGCTCCCCCACCTGCCCCCCCGCTCCCTCACCTGCCCCCCTGCTCCCTCACCTGCCCCCCCGCTCCCCCACCTGCCCCCCCTGCTCCCTCACCTTCCCCCCCCTCACCTGCCCCTCCCCCACTCCCTCACCTGCCCCCCCCACTCCCCCACCTGCCCCCCCTCACCTGCCCCCCCCGCTCCCTCACCTGCCCCCCCCTCCGCTCCCTCACCTGCCCGCCCCCCCCTCACCTGCACCCCCCCCCCCCCCAGCTTCCTGCTCCCTGTGGTGCTGGAAGCTGAGTGAGACGCAGACTTACCAGGGCCATCTCGACCAGGGTGGCCTCAAGCGGAGGACCCCAGTGACTTGGGAGTGTGGTGATGGATTTGGAGGCTGAGGTAATGATACACAAATGTGTCAACAGTCACACGTCACTTAATGACAGGGATGCATTCTGAGAAATGCATGGTCAGGTGATTTTTGTTGTTGTGTGACCTTCGCAGAGTGCACTTACAAACCTAGGCCTTGTGGTGGAGCCTGTTGCTCCTGGGCGACACACCTGTGCAGCACGTGGCCGCACTGAGCATTGCAGGCAGCTGTAACACGTGGGCAGTGTTGGTGTATCTCAACATTGAAAAGGTACAGTGAAAAAGTACAGCATCACCATCAATGAGACCCCATTGTCCCATCCGTGGTAATACCATACTTTTTCACGATACATTTTCCCTTTGTGCCGAGTGACTGTGTGTGCATAGGGTCCCCAGGTGACACTCATATTCAGTTTCTGCTTACAGCTGGCAGACTCCTTCTTTTGTGACACTGTATAAGACTATTAATTTGAATTACTTTAAAAAGATTTTATATGTTTTATCCAGTTACCACCTTCAACCATAATGTCAGGTATGTCTCATAGTTAATAACATTTAAAAACAAATCCCATGGATTTTAAGTTCCTTTATTAAAAGTTTAGTCCAGTGTAGGGCAGTTGAACAACTGAGGTTTTTTAAGTATCAGGGGCACATGGTCTCACTGAGAGGACCCACATCTGCTGCCTGCAAAGCTGTTTGGAGAACAGGCCCCAGGGCCATTACCTGCTGGAAGTCCCCGGGGTCCCTGACGGGTCATGGTCTTGGGTCCCTGCCAGGCCTTTCTGTCCCTCTGCAGCACGGAGGTTCTGGGTCTGGGCATCATGATCCTTAGACCCCCAGCAGCCTCTGGACTTACCTCCTGGCTTCTCCTCCTGCATCTGGTGAAGAGTGGCTGCTGACTCCAGGCAGGAATGGGGAGGAGGGGCGGGAGGCTGAGGAGGCAGAGAGGTGGCAAGGGTAGTGCTTTCTGGGAGCTTGGTGTGGGGACAGCATCCTGTGCTCCCTGAGGCATCTCTCAGGGCCATTGGATCGTGACCCTGTTCCTTCCTGTGGCAGCCCGGGACACAGGCTGCTCTGTGAGCTCCCCCTCGCTTCCAGGAGTTGGTGGTCGACGCGCTCCGGTCAGTCGGCTTAGAACAGTTTCTTGCATTGAATCGGCTGGGGCTCTTTGAAAAGCTCCTCCCACAGCTGTTCTGTGGCAGCTACGATGAGGTGCATGTGGTTGAGCTGGCCTCTCTGCAAAACGGAGGAGCAGCCATGGCCTAGACGAGGGCCTCCTCCAGAGCCGCTCCTGGGGCGGGAACAGCCAGATAAGGAGAGTAGTGGCTTAAAGACGTGGGGTGAAGCCAGCTCCAGAGGCCTTGCATGAAATACCGTATGTAATTAGGGAGATCAGAGGAGATATGACACTATAAATGAAGATTTGGAGGAGTCTGCATAAAAACTTTTACAAAGCAGTTTAATGAAGATGGACTTGGCGCATTGCAGCCTTGGCGCGGCATCCCTCACGCCTCTGCATGTCACCCACATGCATCAGCCGCACAGTCAACCACGTGTTCCCCCTCACCCTGCCCAGCTCAGAGCTGGCGGTGGGTCCACTGTGAGCGAATGATGACCTCTCGTGTTTCACTTAGACGAGTACTGAACGTTTCAGGATGGAGGAACGTCTGCCGGCCAGTTTCCCACCCATGTCTCCTGGCTTCTGTCCAGAGCTAGGGGCATTTTACTCCAGGGCCAGGGTCTCCTTTGCTCTCCTCCAGTGACTGCAGGGTTTTGACCTTTCATTACATGGAATCCATTTGTAGCCCTGGCAGATGCAGAGAGAGTAGTTCTGAGGAGGCCCAGCATTGACCTTTCTAATGAATGGCCGAGGTGGCTCATGTGCATACCCCACTTCGAGAGCTCCCCTCTGAATTCTAACAGCAAGAGGCTCTGGCCTTAGCCAAGCAACCTTGCAACTTCTAGACTGGTCAAGGTTTGCTCATAAATTCCTAGCCTCCCATCTCCCATCACCAAAAAGATGTCAGGGTCAGTGGGGGACCACGAGAACAAGAGACATGGTGTATGTGGGGTTTGTTCCCAAGCCACCTACATGGATGAGCGCCACCCAGAGCCAAGAAGGCTGACAGCCACCCCCAGCCACAGCCGTGGCAAGATGTTACCATGCAGTGCATGAGGTTCCCCACCCAAATGCACGTTCCTGTTGCTTTTTTCTTAAACTCATGCAGGATTGGCATTCAGATGGTAATGTGCAAATGAGGAAACTGAGGCTCAGATTCACCCAGAGGGTGGAGGGGTGTGTCCCACTCACACGCAGGTCTTCCTCAGCTTCAGACCCTGCCCCGCTTGGCCTTCCCCGGCCACCTCTGTGCCTGCAGGTCCACTTCCGAGCTTACTGAACGGGGTCCAGGACCCCGAGAGCAGCTTGCACTGTCCTTCTGAACGCAGTGAAGTGGAGGTTACAAGGCACTGGAGGTAGCTCTGCTTTTAGAGGGGCTTGGATCTCATGGGGAGGTGGGGGGCAAGATACTCACTGGCAGGAGCTGGCTCCTCCCTGCTTTCTTTTCTTCACCAGACAAGTGAGCGGTTCTGGCAACAGATCAGGGCATGTCAAAGAGGGAAGGTATGTGGGGGTCTCGGCAGGGGTGGGCCCTTACAGTCACACCTGGGGGAAGCTGGTGGGGACTGTGTACTGACCCCAGCCAGGTATGCAGAATGAAACCTTCCCAGCACATCACTGTTGAGGACCACGGTGAATTAGACCCCGTGCTGGGGCTGGGCATAGGTGGGACAGGACAGCCCCAGCCACAGAGCGCCCGCAGTGGGGATCGGAGCAGGCTTGGCCCCTGCGTGCCCTGTGGGGTGGCTTGGCAGACACATCTCTGGCTGGATCTCAGCCCCTCCCTCCCCCTTGGTGGATACCCTGGCACCTTGAACAACCTGTACAGTCATGCCCAGCGCTTCTGAGTGGCGGGTGACAGGGCCAAAGAGACACATGCCTGTTCCCAGGTAGGTAATCTCCTGGGTGTTTGTAGGGAGGGGCAGATACGGGGTGGATGCTAAAAGACAAATCTTCCTCATGAACTTGCTCGGGGCTCTGGAGATCTGGGCACCTAGGAAGAGTCCCAGAAAGGTGTCCTTCGAATGGGTAGTCAGGGAGGAAACTGGAGGAGGAGAAAGACCCAGGTCAGCAGAAAGCCGGACAGGAATGTCCTGGGCAGGAACAGCAGCTTCCGGAGTTGGAGGGAGTGAGAGGGGACTACTGTGAAAAACTGACACTGGAATTTCCTGAAGCGGTGAATGTGCTTAGTTCTGTCTGATGTGGTACCTGGTAAAAAGAATTATTAGGAGGAACTGGGGACAACAAGCAGAGGCCTTCTGAAATGCCTGCGGGTTTAACGGCCTTCCGTGTGGGACAAGGGAGGGGACAGAGCCGTGGTCGGCACTGGGAACTGGGAGGAGGCATTGGAGGTTTTCACTGAGCAAATATCAGTGAGCACCTACCCCGTGCTTGAGGCTCGACCCAGGTGGGAAGAGCATAGTTGAGCTGAGGAGGATGGTTTAGGCCAGAAACGGCTGATCTCTGGCTCAGGGGCATTGGCACTGAGTTGTTAGTGTGTTGGATGCAACATGCCCAGGATGCAGTATTCATGGGCCTCAGTGTGGCTGGTGAGGTAGGATGAACAGAGCCTGTTGGATTATAGTCTAGAAGATGTGCATCTCAGAGTAATTAAGTGAACGGATCTGTGCTTTAAGAATACAGTGTCATCTTTTATCCTGGTGAGCTATTCCCATGATCATGCTGCAGAACAAACCACAGCAAACCCAGTGGTATGCACGGCATCCCCTTGCTCTCATGGATCTGCAGGTTGGCTGGGGCTGGGCTGCCGTGTGCTGGGCCTGGCTGAGCAGCTCTGCCTCTCAGAGTGGATCTGTGGTTGCCTGGGCCACATCTCCCATCCTCCCTGGCCCACTGGCTCTTCTTGAGGCTGGGTAGAGGCAAAAGATCCTCCTGTTGGCAGGAGAGGCTTCCTGAGACCTGGAGCCAACACATTCTCCTTCACCTCCTTCTGTAGCTGAAGCAGGGAGCACTCCCAGCATAAGATCACAGGAAGGACCCAGTGGCCTTTGCTTGCAGTGAGGCCATGGAAAGATCTAGATACAGGTATAGAATTGGGGTCGATACTTAGTTCATGACTCCTCCTTTACCTAGAGATCACTTAGCCAACAACCTGTACCATCTAGAACACCATTTCAGAGCAAAATAAGCAAAAACGTTCATTTAAATTAAGGTGACAAAATACTAAAATGTATTTACTTTGTACCTGGGGAGCCCTCCAAGTTTCACGTATGCTACTTTCCTCTCCCTCATGCATAACAGAGGAGGCCACTTATCTGATTTCTCAGCCCTCTTGAGGTTGGACATCTCTCATTAGAGAAGGCGGGAGAACACTTTCACAGGTAGGCATGTTGCTAGCAGCAAGCTGTGAGCACAGACAGGCTCAGGGCAAATGAGAAAACAGAAAAGCTGGGATGGCAAAATAAAGAAAACCAGGTACTGTTCAAAGGCATTTTCCCTTTGATCTCCTTGGCTTTGGGAGCCTGGGGATGGAAATTGAGAAAAGCTCAGTGACTTGCCTGAGTGCACATCTAGCCAATAGGAGGCAGAGCCTGAGCTTAAATTAAGATTTTCTTGTAAAAAGTGGGTCATAAGAAGTGTCTTAAAAGCACTTAGAGAATGATGATAAGAAATATTACAGAAGGTAGTGTCAGCCCCGTCCATGGCATGGTTTAGGTGCTGCCCGGCTGCTGCACCATGAGCAAATTACTGCTGTGTGTTATGCCTGGCTCTGCCATTCTAAAGGATTTGTCTATTTAGTGTAAAATGTGATCCTTTTAGAAACATAAATGCCCCTTGGAAAAATCAACAGCTGGCATATGTATAGGTGAAAATGTAGTTTAATGTTATCTACATAGGGTAGATATGTTATCTACATAGAATATTGCCATGGGTGGTTAAGACTAGGCTGTATTTGCTCAAATGAAGAAAGTCAGCAGGCTTCATGCAGTGCCCTTGATGGAAAGAGCAGGTGCACAGGAGAAGAAATGTATCTGTGTGTGGGAATCCAGTTGGGGAGATGCCCTACACATGAGTAAGAATAGATATTATTTTACAGACACATTGTGCAATGATGTAAAAAGTCAGTCTTATAAGAAACTATTAGAATGCCAGCACATCCTAGAGGGTCTTTGGTGGGGCTGGCTGCAGGGAGGACAGGATATGGTATGAACACCCCAGTTGTCTGGTGGGCAGGCCAGAGCCTTGAAGCCTGGACTGGACGTGGCTCCCCCTCATCCTGGACCCAACGCATCCTGCTGTCTTCACCTCCTGAGCATCCTTCTCCCCTCCCAGGATCATTGCCTGGTCCACAGAAGCAGCATCTCTCCCCACTACTTCCCAAGTTACTTTGGGGCTGTTGTCAGCTTTGCTAACCATAAATCTCAGGGTGGGGCCTAGGCCCGCAGATACAGGTCCTCAAGAAATCCTTGCAGCAGTGAATTTGAGAAGCCACTGTCAGCACCACAAGAACTGCCAACGCATTTCCTACCTTCCAGATGTTATCACCCTTCCGTCTTCTCTTCCCAGGTCCCTTCCCAGGCCTGCCAGGCCTGGCATGTCCTGCTTCCTCCCCTAGCTTCATCTGTGGCTACTTCACCTTCACTCTTCAGCTATTGTAGGACCATTTAGGGGACTGTGTCCCCTAAAAAGATATGTTGAAGTCCTAAGCCCTAGAACCTATGAATGTGACTTTATTTGGAAATAAGGTCTTCGTAGATATAATCAAGTTAAAATGAGATCACACTGGATTAGGGTGGGCTTATATACAGCATCTGGGGTCCACACATCAGGAAGGAAATTTGGGCACAGAGACACACAGAGAAGATGCCATGTGACGACGAAGTAGAGGTTGGAGCGATGCATCCAAGTGATACAGGCTGAGGAGCACAAAGCACTGCTGGCCATCACCAGACACTGGGAGAGAAGCCAGGGAGAATCTTCCCCTAGAGCCCTCAGAAGACCCAAGGCTGCCAAGACCTTGATCTCAGATTCTCAGCCTCCAGAACTATAAGAGAATCCATCTCTGTGGTTTTGAGCTGCCCAGCTGGTGATACTTTGTCACAGCAGCCACAGAAAACTAACACTGCAGCCTGCATGGGGTTCCTTTCCACTTCTTGAGTGTTCCCTCTCACTCCTTTATCCAGCCATGCCATCCTCCCTGCCCCTCTCAGCGTTGGCCTCTATCTCTGAGAACTCTTCTCAGACTTCCTTGGAAAAGGCCTGGCCAAGCCATCACTTTGTGTTTTCATTTTGCCCCATTCCTTTCCTTCAGTGCACACACCACAGGTGTAATTCTGCACTTATTGATTCAAATTTGATTATTTTATGGCCCTCCCCCTGGAGAGAAAATTCCAGGAATATAAGGATGCTGTCTACTTTGCTCACTGTTGTGTCCCAGTATTTTCCATAGAGCCTGGAACTAGGGAGTAGCTCAGTAAATGTTTGCTGGATGAATGAATGGATGATTGGATGAATGAATGGATGATTGGATGAATGAATGGATAATCAGATGGATAGATGATCAGATGAATGAATGAATGGATGATCAGAGGCATGGACAGTCAGATGAATGGCTGGATGGATGGGTGATAGGATGGCTGGATGATCAGTTGGATGAATGACCAGATGCATGGATGAATGATTAGATGAATAGATGGATGGTTGGATGGATGGATGGATGATCAGATAGAAAGATGGATGGATGATTAGATTAATGAATGAATGGATGAGCAGATGGATGGATGATCAGATAGAAAGATGAATGGATGATTAGATTAATGAATGAATGGATGAGCAGATGGATGGATAATCAGATGGGTGGATGGATGGGTGACCAGAAGGATGGATGATCAGATGCATGTATGGATGATCAGATGCATGTATGGATGATTAGATGATTGGATGGATGATCAGATAGAAGGATGGATAGATAGATGGATGGATGATCAGATGGATGATAAATAGATGGATTGATGATCAGATGGCTTAATGGATAGATGATCAGATCGATGGATGGATGGATGGATAATCAGATGGATGAATGAATGGATCGATGGTCAGATGAATGGATGGATGAACTGATAGATAGATGGATGGATGATCAGATGGATGGATGGATGAGTGACCAGATGGATGATCAGATGGAAGAATGATCAGATGCATGGATGGATGCTTAGATGAATGGATGGATGGATGGATGATTAAATAGATGGATGAATGGATGGATGGTCAGATGGGTGGATGACCAGATAGAAGGATGGATAGAAGATCAGTTGGATAGATGGATGGATGATCAGATGAATGAATGAACAAATGATCAGATGGATGGATAATCAGATGGATGGGTGAATGGATGAATGGGTGACCAAATGTATGGATGATCAGATGGATGAATGATCAGATGCATGGATGGATGATTAGATGAATGAATGGATGGATGCATGATCAGATGGATGGATGATCAGATGGATTAATTGATGGATGATCAGATGAATTGGTGGACCAAATGGATGAATAATCAGATGAATAATCAGATGGATGGATGAATGGATGTATGGTCAGATGGATGGATGGATGATCAGATAGAAGGATGGATGAATGATAAGATTGATTAATGGATGGATGGATGGATGGTAAGATGAATGGATGAATGATCAGATAGAGGGATGTATGGATGATCGGATGGATGGATGGATGGATGGATATCGGATGGATGATCAGATGGATGGGTAGATGGATGGATGGACAAATGAATGGATGACTGGATGGATGGATGAATGGGTGGGTGGAGGAGTGGATGACTGAAAATGAATGGAAAGGAGACAGCATCTCACAGAGATGTTCTCAGCATCTCACTAATATAATTCTCTTCCTGTATGCAATTCAAACGTAACAGGTTCTCAGAGGCCTTCTTTGAGACCCTGAATGAGCCTCCATCTGACTTTTGCATTTTTATGAGAGTCGTTTCACACAATTCTCACAAGAAGTGTATAAAGGTTGTACTCTCTTCATTTCACAGATGAAAAACCTGAGGCTGAGTGTGACTTACCCAAGGTCACTCATGGGCTTCTGACCATGCACCTTCCATTCACAACCATGTCCGATCTCACAGAGCCTGATATGAGTGGAGGTGCCAGATGCTGACACAGCAGATGTGGCAGTGGCTGGACAGTGCCTGCAGGCAGATGCACACCTGCACTTCTTCCTAGGCAGGAACATACATGTTTGTGTTCTTGCATGATGCTGAAGGCTAGCTGGAGGCTCTGTGTGTCTCACTAGAACATTCTCCCCTGTTCCTAGAACACTTTGAATGTGTCTGTCCCTTGCTTCTTCTCTGAGGCCAATCACTGGAGAATGGATTTAGAGAGCCCTTCTTCACACTGTTCCAAAAGCCCCTCCAGGAATTCAGTGTGAGCTGAGAAGCTGTATGCATGATGCCTGTTCCCTCTGTGGTCTAATCACAAAAAGTAGTGTTATTTCCAGCATCTTTAATGAGCCATTTTTACTTTGCAAATTACTTTGAGAACTGATTTTTACCCAGACTTCTATATATATTTCTATACTATTTGGGGGCATTTTTCCAAAAATGAGTGGGAATTTATGAGTGTGTCTATTATAAAATATAACTCCCCAGATGATGGGAGCAAAATTAAGCCAGCAGTGTAGATGCAGGGTGTCGGCAGTGGGCCTGGACAGAAACCGGCTCTGCCCTCATGTGGAGCCAACTGACAGGCTTGCTGGCTCATGGGCAGGGCTGACATCTCTCTTCCAAAGACTGTCCTGGCAGTGTGGCTGTGAGGAAGCGTGAGGAAGGCAGGCACTTCCTGAGCCTCCCAGGGATAATAATACACCTCCTGTTTGTTTGAAATAAACTAGGCACAAGAAGTGAGATTAATGATATGTCCAGACCCAGTGTAATCACTAAAATTAGCAGAGGCAAGTTGCATAATGGAAGTGGTGAAAGTCCTTCTTTCTGGTGCTCCTGAGCTGAACTGAATGGTTTGGGTAATGAAGAATGCCAGCCCTGCTAATGAGAACAAGAATGCTTAACAGGAGGCTGCTGGCTTCCTTGCTGATTATTATCCACTACTCCCGCTTGAATGGTGTTTGGGGTTAAATGTGAGAATCTGTGCTCTCTGCCTCTCCCTTTCTCTTCCTCCTCCTCCCTCTCTCTCTGCTTGTTGATTGTGCATTTTATAAATAGTGCTCAGGGTCAGGGGGATTAGGAAAAACATAACTCTCAACAGAAGGTAAGAATAGTAATGCCCCTCGGAGAAGGCATCATACAGCAAAGGCCATGCGTTCAAGGGATGTGTGGCTTTGTTTTTCTCCTCAGTATTGCCACGGACACCTGACGCAGGTACGAGATTGATCTGCACACCAGCCCCGGAGCCTGTGTTTGGTTCATCTGCAGGATGTGCTCCCCTTCACTTGCATGTTAGATCATCAAAATCAATTCCTTTTTGATGTTTGCAACACCCAAATGGCTCAGTTAACAAATGACAAAGACTCTATTTATAGCAGATGATTGTTGCGTTACACATACAATTTTGCAGGAATTTAACAAAAAAACAGAAACAAAAAAAACCCTAACTAAGAACACCATTTTCCTGCATCATTTACTGTCTCGTGCGATTCATCGGCCCTCTCAGTACTGCGTGGTGCAGTCTGCAGGCTGTCTTCCAAACAGGCGATCATCCCCCAGAGCTGCTTCTGTGCCCCTGCCATCACATGGAGGTGTGTTCCCTTGTATTCCGTGGAAAGGGTTTCAGGGTCTACCTCTCTTTTCCTCCCTCTCGTGTTCCTTGTTGCTGGAAAATTGCAATAGAGTCTCAAACCTGGGGCGTGGGCTTTGTTGTATGTGTTACTACCTGCCTTTCCCCCTCCCCCTGTTTGTTCCTGTTCCCATACATGATGTGGGGGCAGAGTGGTGGTGGCAGCAACCAGTGTTGACAGCCTGTAACCTACTGAGTCTACGTCCATCTGGCCTCTGAATAGTTCATGACCTACTGAGGCCTGCTGTCCACCTAGCGTCTGGACAGCTTATCACCTACTGAGGCCTGCTGTCCACCTAGCCTCTGGACAGCTTATCACCTACTGAGGCCTGCTGTCCAATGGGCTTCTGGACAGCCTATGAACTATTGATGCCTGTCCTTCTAGCCTCTGAGCAGCTCTTGACCTACTGATGCCTGCTGTCCACCTGGCCTCTGGATAGCCCAGGACCTACTGATGCCTGCTGTCCACCTGGCCTCCCTCTGGACAGCCCAGGACCTACTGATGCCTGCTGTCCAACTGGCCCCTGGACAGCCCATGATGTACTAATGTCTGCTGTCCACCTGGCCTCTGGAAAGTCCAGGACCTACTGACATCTGCTGTCCACCTGGCCCTGGACAGCCCACGACCTACTGATGCCTGCTGTCCACCAGGCCCTGGACAGCCCATTATCTACTACTGATGCCTGCTGTCCACCTGGCCTCTGGACAGCCCATTATCTACTGATGCCTGCTGTCCACCTGGCCTCTGGACAGCCCATGACCTACTGACACCTGCTGTTCACCTGGCCTCTGGACAGCTCATGACCTACTGATGGCTGCTGTCCACCTGGCTTCTGGACAACTCATGACATACTGACACCTGCTGTCTGCCTGGCCTCTCAGGAGGGCCAATGTGAGCATAAGTGCAAAACTTGGGATGAAACTTGAAATTTGCTTTATGGAATGGGAGATTTTTAAAATTAAATTTTATTTTTTGGAATTACCTTCTAAAGCTATAGAAAGTTAATTGGTAGGATATCACAGGGATGTTTTAACTTTTCTTTGAATTCTCTCCAATCTTAGTAGCATAGCTGACTGGGGCAATGGCATCTCACTTCTACTTGATTTCTAAATATTTGTTAACTAATATTCTTCATTTATGCTAAGATAGGCAGTTTTTACATTTAATAATTTTAGAATCAGGTGCATTTCACCATCCATTGCAACTTACAGTGATAACCGATCACATGTTTCTTTCTTACTGGTACGCAAGGTAAGGGTGTGTCTTATACTGGCAAAGTCTTACATGTAATTAAAAATATTATGGGTCTGCTGTCCCATGTTCCTGAAGACAGGCTTGGTTTCTGCTGCTCCATTCTGGGGAAGCACAGTGGGTCTCCCATGAGCTCTTGGGGCTGCCCTCCATGGGGCAGAGCAATAGCACAGAATACCAATGCTTAGCGGTCACTGCATCGACCCTAGCCCCCACCAGGCCTGACTTGCTGGGGTTCAGTATTACTCCAGAGGGAATGTGTGTGCGTGTGCGTGCCTGTGATTTTAGGCGTTGACGGTGAGTGAGTAGGTTGCTTTACTGATTCCAAATTGTTTTTTGGAAGATGAACAGGTTTATTTATCTTTTTATCATCTGTTTGCCACTTTGACTGGATTCTGGGAATTCTGGGCTCTGTGGATTAGACGCGTGCTCTCTACTTCCGTCCCTGCTCCTCCCCCCTCCCCCTCCTCCTCCTCCTCCTCCCCCCCTCCTCCTCCTCCTCCTCCCCCCCTCCTCCTCCTCCTCCTCCCCCCCTCCTCCTCCTCCTCCCCCTCCTCCTCCTCCTCCCCCCCTCCTCCTCCCCCTCCTCCTCCTCCTCCTCCCCCCCTCCTCCTCCTCCTCCTCCCCCCCTCCTCCTCCTCCCCCCCCCCTCCTCCTCCTCCTCCCCCCCTCCCTGTTTCTTTTCTAGAGCTGGGCTTCTGCTGGCCTGGCCCTGCGGCCGCCTGTGCCGTATCCACTTAGTCTCTCCTCTCTGCCTCTCTCAGCCACTCAGCTCGTCAGTTCTTCATCCGTAACAGGTCTCTTCTGCCCCTATTTGGTCAGCGTGAAATGCGTATTTTCTTGTTTTTTAATTTGGAAGCCTGGTTTCTCAGCTCACAGCTGCTTTCCTTCACAGCCAGGGCTGCCTGCGTGGAGCCTTCTGAGACGGGTTGGAGGTGTCTTGACCTCTAGCCTCTTTCTTGTCATGCTCATGGCCACGCAAGGTTCCTTGGCTTCTTGGGCACGCGTCTCCTACTTACAAAGGTGATTTAAGTCCCAGTTCTTTTGAGGATCCCTCGGCAACATTCTTGGGCTGCCGATTCTCTTAGGGGAAGATGAACATCTCCCAGTCTGCTGGAAGTTCCTACCCATTCATGCCCAGCACTAAAGCTGCTGCCTCACTGGGGGTGGGAGTGGAGGCAGAAAGGCTCTGTTTCTGCTAAGTCAGGAGGCAGGGCTTTGCTGTATAACAGAATGGCCCCGGCTGGGCAGTGAAATAATTTCCTGTCGAGTCCTCTGGAGTCTTACCCCGTGCCTGGTGTTGGCAGTCTAGGTGACTCTTCCTTGGCTGAGGTGCTCCCCATGGGCCTTTGCAGTCAGAGCTCAGGACCACAGTTCCCAGGGGTGGGGCTTCAGGCTGCTGTCCTGCTGGCTGGCTCTACCAGCTTTGCCCACCAAGGGGACCCCAGACATCCCTCAAAGGCTGCCATCAAAGCAGGCAAATGACACAGAAGGAAGATTCCTCCATCTGTGTGTGGTGGGGTGGTCTCCAGATCCTGGCCCCGACCGGGCAGGAGATGCTCAGATGCTTCATTTGTTGAGGGAATTATCCTGGAACGGTGTCTGACAGATCAGCCCGTTGGCGCGGTTTTCCTCCATGCCCTCCATGTGATGGACGGGTACAGTCTGCCCATACACACCTGGAGAGAAGAAGGCTCTGAAGAGTTGCCATGTGCCCAGGTTTCCCTTCAGCACCACCACCGGCCGTCTACAGGCAGACATACAGTTGGAGCTTGTTTTTACACTGTGAGCTGAAGGTGGTAAAGTCTGCTTCTATGCAACCCAAGGTTTTTGTGAAGCAGCTTTAGGACAGAGCGTGGAGCTCACATTGCTTCACAGTTAGTGTTGGATTTGGTGGCCTGGCCTCTCCGCAGACCTGCGGGTGTGTGCATGTTGCCACCCTGCTTCCCTCTGCCCAGGGACTGGGCCATGCTTCGGTCTATCAGAGGCATCCTGCTGCTGCGGCCCCTTCGTGTAGGTGGAATATTGGAGCTGGGACTCGTGGGAGGAAGTCTTGTATTTTGCAACAGAAGGAAATATATTAAATAACAATAACGAGATTGGGAAGAATTTCATCTTTTTAAAAGGATCTCTGCTTTCTATTTCCAGAAGAAAGAGGTTTCCTTTCTCTTTAGAATGTTTAAATTCAGAATGCATTACAGAGTTCTAATTTTGCACCATTTTTCTTATTGAAATTTTTTTTCCAGAAATGGTTTAAGGGTTTCTACTGTTGTTACAGACTTCGTTTCTACTGTGTCATTTATTAAATGAATTTTTTAAAATCTAAAGTTAAATACATTCATTCTCAGGCAATATTTTACAAGATGCCGGTTATTTGAATTTAGACACTGTCTTAGGTTTTGCTAAAAAAAAAAAAATGCATTGAAACAGTTTTAAATAAAATCTGGGTGCAGGCATTGCAAATATTTTATTGACAATGTAACCATTACCAGACTGTGATTTCATGTTGTGTATTTTAGTGCTATCGTTCTTCTTCCAGCCTGTCTGGCTGAGCCACGTTATGGATCTGTCATCAGCAACTAGAGGCCCTGGCAGCTGGGACGGGTTGAGAGATTTTCCACTTTGGACTTAGCTGCATTTCTAGCTTTTGCAAATAGATGGCACTTTTGACTTACCCTAGAATATTGCTGATCAGACCGTAGCACAAGGAAAATACTTAAAATGGTCTGTGTGTCTAAGTCAGAAATGTATTGGTTACTATTCAAATGAAGGCCAGAAAAATTAAAATTAAGCCTCTCGGGAGACAGAGTATCGCATCTCTCTCTTAAATGTTAAAACCTTAAACACACACAACCAGCCCAAGTATAAAATGTGTGCATTTTATGAAATGTTTTAAAAAATGTTTATTGTACAGCATTGCAGGCTTTGATCTGGAAGAGCAAAAGAAAATGGTGCAAAGAAAGTTTTATTTGGAAATAGGATCGCATGGGTCTGTGTGTGTTTTTAGTATCTGTACTTTGCTGTGAAAAGCCCTTGCGAATATATTTTCCTCCCCCTTTTCTCTCTTCAGCACACACGCGTACAGCCATGCACACGCACACACGTGCACAGAGGAGGCACTTGGACCCTCATGCACACAGAGGGGAAAAAAATCAGGCTGTTGTCTTGCAAGTGTTACTTATCATATTAATTAAAATCTGGTGACATGATAACACCACCAGCTGTGTGGGAAAGCGAGGGAAATTAACAAACGTTTGATTTGTTGTGTTGCTAATGTGACACTTATTATACAGGTCATAGTAAAACAATACCTCAGCCCAAATATGCTAATGCAGCAGTGAACTGTTGCCGTTGTAGAAACATCGGCGTTTATTATAATCAGGCAGAATAGCACATTACCTTTAAGAGAAGGTATGATCTTTGAATCTAATAACATAACTAAATTTTTAACCATTCAGTCATTAGAAATAAAAAATGCAGGAAAAAACTTTTCCTGTGTAATTTTGAAAATGGAATATGAAAACAGAACTTATTTAAATTAATCTGGGCTCAAGGAAAATATATTTGTTGTTTAGTTTTTAAAGTTTTGCTATGATAAGAAACTGAATTATATAGAATATTAGCATATTGAATATGCTATTTTGTGTTTTATCATCAAATAGTCAAATTTATAAAGATCAGAGTAGTTTAAAATCAGGTTATACGTAAGAAGAAATTGTCATATTCATTTATTCATCCTGGAGGTTATAATGCTTCTACTATGAGTCAAAGTCTAAATTATTTTCAAAACAGTATAAACAAAATAGTCTAATATGAAAGGAACTTGTCACACATCCCCTTCCTCCTCACTCTGCTCCGTTCTCCCTAAGTCTGAAATAAGAAGCAACTGCACACTTTCTCAAAACACTTAGCAAACTTTTCCCCACTGTTCTCTGAGTCAGCTGTCAGAACCTGGGTCTACGTGTCCAGGAGGCAAAAGAAAATGCGAGATGCTCCCATTTGCTATAATTTATGTCGTGAATTTCGTGGAGATCATATTCAGCACTTGGCATCTGCACATTCACAAAAACATAGGATTTTTACCTTCTCTCAGGGTCCTTCCTTGCAGTGGCTTTTCATTATGGGGCCACATTCTCTCCAGCCTAGATGAGATTTCTTTCTCCCTTCCTTGCTTCTCTTTCGGTGTTTTGATCAGGCTGCTGAAATGGGGTGTATGAAATGAAGCATTTGTTTGACAATTTTTGACAGTGGATTATGTAGATTGTGCCTGAGAGAACAGGAGTCTTTCGGAACTGAATTTGGAGCAAGCCGTCTAGATTAAAGGTCAGATGGTGTGGGGTCAATGGGGCAGAGACTTCACCCTTTAAGTGGGAGACCGTGTGCAAAAAGCTATGAGCATTGGAAGTTGGGCATCCAGGGAAGGCTATAGGAAGGCGAGTCAATCCCATGCCATCAACAGCCCAGGTCCCGTGAAGTTCCTCTGAACCTTGGTTCCTTTTGCTGTACCAAGAAAACTCAGTTGCCTCTGGGGCTCTGCCCTGCAGAAATGTGAATCCACTCCTGAAGTCAGGCCCAGGAGCACAGGAGACCGTCCACCTTCACCTGTGAGCTCATCTGCAATTGCCACAGCTGCCTTCAAGCCTCAAATGTGATGAAATGTAATTTCTTTCTTTCTTTCTTTTTTTTTTTTTAATTATACTTTAAGTTCTAGGGTACATGTGCACTTCTAACTTGGATTGCTGCATGTTCTGTTGGCAGAGGAAAAATAATTTTGTATCTGTGCCTCAGATAATAATTCCACTCAACAAGCAAAGGGTTGATAATTAAGTCAAAAGGGCACTTTCTGAATGACAAGGACTGTGCTAGAGTCTGGGCTCGAAGCTCTAACTTCAGAAATGCCGTAATAACAGTTTGCTTTCAAGCGACGTATTTGAGCTGTGTAGAGAGCAGCCCTTGTTATTGATTAAATCCATATAAATAAACACATCTACTGCTTGTGTGAGACCAAAACAAGATTAGGTTCAAAATATGATACTGTGTACACATACACTTGGTCATTAGGAGGGAATTCTCAACTCTGTGCAAACAGATGCAGCCCAGAGAGGTTTGCTCACAGCGAAACTTCCTTCTCTCTAAATCAGTGGTTTTAATGAAGACTTCGTGACACAACTGGCATTTCAAAATACAAAGACATTTAACTCTGAAAAAAAAAATAGTTTATTTAGCTTGGAATGGATTTTTTTCTGCTTTGAAGAGCTTGTTTTTTTCTAAACATTAAATTATTAATGAAAAATTGAAAGCAATAAATGGGGATAATAATAAATGTTACGGTCGTGGTGCTGGGTAGAGGAAAATTTCCAGCGATTCTGTAGGGATTTTCCTTCATTCCTGAGAGCCAGGCATAGATCCAGTAAGAGTGGTTTTGTGTAAACTTCCCACCTGGCATTATGCTGGGACAGACCGTGATGTGTTCAGTGACGTTAAGGAGAATCAATTCAGTAACAGAGATACCCAGTGTATGATTTGAATCTATTAAATAAATGTCATTCAAATACCATTACATATATTAAAAAACACACTTAACGTTGATGAGAAATCCAGGTATGGTGTTCTACCAGGGTGAAGTGATTAAACTGGGAAGTATACCGCTGGAGCAGCATTATTAAGTAGTTTCCAAGTCTGCTCTGTTCACTGAGTCCCTCCTGCCCCAGTTAAAGCCAAAGCAAAGGAAACCAACCGCTTGCAGTGGCCGCTGCGTAGCTCACCCAGCACCCTGAGACAGCCTGATGTGTCCAGGTCCTGGTAGGGTGTGCGATTGCATAGAAAAGCCAACGGCTGCTTAATATTCTCTACTTAAGAAAATAATTACCCATCACCCAGATGGAGGATGCTGAGCCCTGCCTGTTCCTTGTTCGTCCCTCTCTTCCCCTCCTATGCGCACTTTTCGCAGAGCCCCAGCCAGCCGCCTTCCGGAGAGGACGAACCTGGGCGCGTTTTCACCCGTCCTGGGACATGTTAACGCCATTTTGGCTGAATGTGCAGAGCTACCCATAATAGTTGTAGCCAGAACGTTAGCATCATTTAATTTAATTTGCACGTTTTCTTCATCTCGGGAAGAAAAATAAATAGCTGCAGGCTGATGTACACTCCCATCCTAAAGAATGTTGTCAACTGCAGGAAGCCTTGCTTTTGTTGTCGTGTCTTTTTTTTTTTTTTTTTTTTTTAATAAAAGCCCCCCCCCCCCCCCCCCGCCCACCTTCTTTATCCACTCTTCCTGCAGCCTTTCAAGGTCTCCTCTTTGACTCAGCTCCATTAATTGCTGAGAAGACCACCCAGCCTTTTCAAGAGTATTGTTCTCCACTCCACCTTGATTCTCCTGGAGGTTCTTAGAATGCGTCTTTGATATCTGGCTACTGTACCTCCTTCTAACTACATTAATCTACGTAATTGTACTCACATTCATTTTAATTATTCTTTGCGTAAGACCCCAAACAGTTAATTCTCTCCACAGAGCAGATTTTGTTGTGGTTTTCAGTCTACTTAAAGAACCGGGGAAACGATTATACAAAAACAGACAGTATTTCTCACGCTTTTTTGCCTGCCAGGGTAGCCAAAGAGTGCATCTCACTGCAGCATGAAGCTACTGTGCCCTGTAGGGCTTCACAGTGCTTTAATTTTCAGTTTTGTTTGATCCCACTGAATATATGTGCATACATAGCACATTAAGACAGAGGTACACAGCCTTCTTTTGCATATAAAAATATAAATCTTGTGTCACTAATCGAGAAAGATTATTATTTAGTTATTCCCTTATTTAGAAGTGAGGTAAGAAAACGTTTCTGACCTTCTCAATGTTAACTTTTGCTACTTCATGTGCCAGGGTAATGCCCTAGCTCTGAACAAACCTCCTTTATTTAGAGAGGAGTTAAAATAAGCTTCAGTCTGACCATTCTCTCCTGTTCCTGGCAGCATGGAATTAATATATTACTTATTTTCTCCAATTTTCCACAAATACTGGGAAGGGTGTGGTGTAGAGAAAAGAAATTCAAAACATACCATTTGGATTTTAAGGACAGTTTGAAAAAGAGCAATTTCCATATTTCAACACTTTTTGGTGTGATCCATGAAACATTTTGATATGATTTAGCGAAAACAGTTTTTGCATCAGGAACGCTATAGCTGCCTCATCTGCATCTGTAAAGACTGCAGAATGGAATCACATTAGGTATAAATTCAATGCAAAAAAAAAAAAAGACGCCCTTCGTTAATGTAACATGATGGTAGGAAATTTAAATGCACAAAAGTCATAAAATTCAGTGTTCCGGTTCTCACAGCAATTATAGCGTGGTCATATTTGCATAGTTGGCTTTATATATGCTGTTAAATTTTCTACCTTTAGAGGGAAGTGGCGTCTCTTTTGCTCAGCCCAACAATCATTAGGAAGGAGGGACTGGCGGCGATGAATAAAATTGTGAAATGAATTTTCTCGGTTTAATCACAGTTTGTGTTTCCAAACTGAAACTAGGGTAGATGGATCTTTTCTTATCAGAAGAAATGTCGGTTATACACAGGATGGAATATCTACCAGGGGAAACAGCATATCAACCCTCCCCTTCCAGGAGGACGTTGAGAACTCTGTTTTGGGTACACATTTGTGGGGACAGGCTTGAATTCCCAGTGCAAGCCAAGTGGGTGTTTTGATTCCACTGCAGGGTCTTTACGGAAGGTCGTTGCTTTGACAAGGAACAGTTTGGGGACTGGTTTCTCAGATCCACTGAGGTCACCCACCATCTGCAGTACAACCCGTTTGGAAGCTGTTCTAGCCCCAGAATTGAAACTTAAAATGCGCTCAAGTGGGGCATAGCAATAGGTTATTAAAATAATCATATGTTTTATCTCATTTGATCTTATTCCCACTCATATTATTTCCCTTTCAAAACGCAGGAAGCAGAGCCTTGGGGGCTTCCGTGACTCATCTGTCAAATGCTCCACGGAGGCTCCAGCAGGGCCCGGACCTGAGCTCGGGGCACTGCCAGGTTCTCCCTCCCTTCCCTCTGCGCCCCTCAGAGCCTCCTGCCCTTGAACTCCTCCCTGCCTCCGTCATCCTCCTCCTTCTCCATCCCGAGGTTGGCAGGTTTTTGAAAACATGGTGAAGGGCTTGCTCCGTGGTGATGGAAGGTGTCTCCTTGTTTCTGCGCTGAGGGTGCCATGGGCAAGGTCAGGGCCGGAGCGGCCTGCATCTCAGGGTCCTGACTCCAAGTTCCTCCCTCTTTGGCGTGCACTTTCCATCCCCTGCCAGCCATGACCTTTGGCAGCAGTAACTGCTTTGCAGAGGCAGGGTCTGGAAGGCTTAGGGCGGATTTTGGTGGGGGACGGGGTAGGGAATTGCAGCGTCTGACCTCTTGTCCGGGGTGGGTTTCAGTCTGGGCCCCTCACAGGGACCACATCACTGCCCTGAGCATTGCATCTTTGTGCACAGCATCTCCAGGTGCTGGAGGTGTCTTCCTCTTGCTGCCTCCATGCCCAGCATGGGGGGATGGGAGAGATGAGGGCACATGGGGACCATACAGGTGACTGAAGAGCTGCCTCTGAGCCCCAGAGCCTCTGCAAACATGCGGGGATGACGCTTTCACTGGAAGGGAACCAAGAGACCCATTAATAGACAAAGGTTCACCAAGGGATCCAGGCTGATGCTAGATGTCCTCGCACCTCCTGCTGAATTGCTCAGTCTCTCCTCAGCCAGGCCAGTGCTATGGCCTGCCTGCCTCTCTCCCTTATTCCTCACTGTCTTAGCTGTGTGCTACCAGGCCCTCCACACCAAGACCTGGTTCCAGGCTGGATTCCAAAGGGTGTGGGAGATTCCCGCAGCCCTTCCTGCTCTTCTTGGTGCTGAGTCTCATGCTTGGGTCTTCCTTGGCGAGTGTTCACTGTCTGGCACAGCATCTCTGACACCTGGTCGTGTGGGCAGAGGCTCCTCTTCCAGGCGGGAGAGGAAAGTGTCTGGGGGCCAGGAAGCCTGGTCCCACTCCAAAGTCAGTAGCTGAAGAGCAACAAGATTGATGCCCTGAGGCTGGAGGTCCCAAGCCTCAGAGGCTCCCAGGGCCCACAAACCTGCCCTCAGGTGAGCTGCCAAGAAAGGACTGAGCCTCAGCCTCAGGTGTGGCCTCTCTGCCTCTGTTCTCTAGTTAAAAAAAGACTTGGAGATTGATGGTACCCACCTCTGGGGGTGTTCGTGAGGACTACAGCAAAAACAGCGCCAACAGGATGGGCAAGTTTGGAGGCGGAGAGTCGGGTGTCAGAATGGGGATTAGCTGGAAAGATTTTGATTTAGGGTTTGTGTTAATCCAGGGACTTACTTGCTCTTCCACAGGTTGGTAGGAATGAAGGAGGAGTGAGGGTCCGTTTGTGTGGATTACACCTGAGAAGAGCAACTCAGACCCAAATGCAGGCTGCTGCTTACAAAGTGAACCTTTTCTACCCTCTCTTCCCATGCTACCCCAGCCCCTTGGGAGACTGGGAAGGTCCGGAGCCCTGTGCTGCATTCCCACCCCTGAAAGCGATTCTACAGGCGCATTTGCTTTCTTTTGTCTTGAAAATTATCATGTAGTAAAGTTAGCTATTTTTTCCTTTTGGTCTGCAGCTTTATGAATTTCAACACATGTAGATTTGTGTAACCACTGCTGTAATCAGAATATACAATGCCATCACCGTCATGCTCCCTGTTGTCACACCTGTGGCCACCCACCGGCCTGGGTTTCCTGGGACTCAGGGGTTTTGTGTGGATGGGGGACTTTCAGTGCTGAAACGTGGGGTGTCCAAGGGAAACCAAGACAGGTTGTTACCCTACCACATCAGCCCTCACCGGGAACCTGGTCTGTTTTCCGTCATTAGAGTCTTTGAGATGTCAGATGACTTGAAACCTCCGGCCACCTTTGAGAGGCTTCTCCGGCTCAGCACAGTGCTGTGAAGGCCACCAGGTAGCTGTGTCTATGGACAGGTGATCCTTCTGATGCTGGGGAGGGTTTCTCGGTGTGGAAATGTCACGCCAAGTAAATTGGTTACTCATTTACCTGTTGCAGGACATCTGGATTATTTCCAACTTTTGCTTTCACAAATCAAGCTGTTCTAAACATTGGTATGTAGCTTTTTGATGAACATAAGTCTTCATTTCTCTAGGAGTGGGATTGCACATTTAACTTTATAAGAAAATATGAAAATACCTAACCATTTTCCCAAGCAGCTGCACCATTTCCACCAGTAAAGCAGGCGTGGGGCCCTGCAGTTGTGCTTGAGGCACCAGGAACCATACAAACGTGCCTTATTCAGGAGTGTACAACAACTCGGGCCACCTCCTGGGGCCTTGGGCAATGTCCCATGGTGACATTTCCAGTTGTCACCGGAGGGGGTGTGCCTGGTATCAGAGGGTGGAGGCCGGGACACTGCTTATACCCCCTCGTGCGGGATGCACCGCCCGGCAATGATCTACCCAGGAGGCCCATGGCACCTGAGTAGGACAAGCCCCAGTTCAGTCATAGAGTCTACCAGGCCCACTGCTCTTCCCCTTTGTGGAAAATGTTTAACTTCCTTATGTGATTCTTCAGTTCTTTCCCTTCTTTCAGTTGGTCAGACTGGCAAGGTGTTGAGGAAAGATGATTCCTGTTGGCACCTGCAGTGCCGGGCACGCACCTGTAGTTTCTCTCCCCGGTGGGCAGCCGCGATTCCTGCCTCTGGGACTCAGGGGCCCTGCTGGGGTTTGCTGAGCATGGATGTGTCCTTGGGGCTGCTGCTATCATTCCTGTTCCACAAACAAGGCTGGAGGTGGAGAGAAGATGAGGATTGAGTGAAGTCAGGCCTGGCAGGGGCCCCCGTCCTTGGTACCCACGTCTCTCACCAATAGTGTCCCACCCAAACTGCTAGGTTCAGGACCCCAGCTCCCCGGATGCTCCTCTCTGTCCCCTCCATCCTCACCATCCCAGTGGCCATTCATGGGCACCACTCCTGTCCCCAGCACCCCCAGGGCACCGCTGCCCTCACAGCTGCAGGGGGAGTACTCTCCCTCGCTGCGTCTTGTCTCCCAGGGCCCATGCTGTATGACTCTGTCCAGGGTCAGAGCTGCTGCGAACCTCCCATTTGCTCCTCTCTCTGCTTCTTTTGCCCCGTCCCCCCTCCGCAAGGTCTGGGCTCCTTTTTCCCAGGGCTCTGGACTGTGCTTCTCTATGGCCACTGGGTCCTGGGCCTGAGCATGGTGCCCGGAGTCTCTCCTTCCTCTCCTCCGATGCTCGTGCTCAGAAGAGTTTCCCTCCCTCTCTGGCTCTGTCCACCTACCCAGCTACCTTTGCGGGAGTCCTCTGTACAGGGCGGCAACAGGCGGTCATGGCAACGGGGCCCAGCCACCTTCCTTCCCTGGGTATGCATTGACTTGAGCCCCTGAAGGAGCATCTGTATCCAAGGTACACCATTCTTTGTGACAGTGGAGAGATTCACAGTTATTTATTAATTACATATAATATTTAAAGTAAAAATGCCAACCAACACAAATGGAGTGGGGGAGGCATGGGGCTGGGGATCAAATGCACCCACTGCAGGACCCGTGAGCTGGGTGGGGGGTGGCGGGGGCACGGAGGGTACAGGACTTTGTCCGATGGAGTCGGGGGCCAGGCAGGGCAGATGCCCCAAATGATGGGCAGTGGGGCCAGGCTGGGGCTGCCCTTGGGGAGGGGTGGGGAAAGGAGCTGGAGAAGCAACCCTTTCTTGGCGGTTATTGGGAATGAAGAAAAGGTAATTTAGAAACTGGAGGGAAAGCGATGTAAGGAAGGGCAACAGAGACTGGTGCTGTGAAAAGCAGACATTTGCCTAAACCCTACTGGACAGGGAGGGGGCTACAGGCTTAACTCCTTTAGAAACTTTAGTTATAATTTCTTATATAATTTTGATGACTATTTAATTAAAATGAATGGAATACTGAAAGACGAACATTTTGAACACTTGCATCAAGTCTTTTGGCTAGTCTGTCCCTGGCAAGAACCCCGGGTGGGAGAACTCTGAGGCCACGGGGTTTGTGTGGAACCCTCCCATTTCTCAGTGTCTTCATCTGCCGGCCAGTCCACACCTGGACGTGGAAGGAGGTTCAGTGCTGGTGACTTCTTAATTGCCGTGGAAAATTTAATTGCCTCACTAGCCAAAAATGAACACGATTTGCATTAATAAAAGATTGGGTGTCCTGGTGCATTTCACTGAAATGGAATTGTGTCCCTGAATTTTTAACAGGCACGAAGTGGACAGTGGAATGAAAAGTCTGTTTCTTGTATAGAGCAAGAACAGATGTAAAATAATGTACTCAAAGATTATTAAACTGAAGGACTGCACAGACCCTGCGGGGGTGTGATCAGCACTCAGTGAAGAGCTGGCTAAACTGGAAAGGAAAAGAAAAAGATATTCAGAGGAAACAAACAGGGCTACCCTATCAAAGCCCCTTCTGGTCAGGCTGCAATGGCATCCCAGAATGCCCTGCGGGATTCAGCTTCTTGCCTGAACCCAAGGCAGCTGAGTGGCGGCACAGACTCGCCCCAGCCCAGGCTTCTTCCAGCTGCGAAGCAGATTCCTTGAATCTCTTCAGGCAAAAGCCATCCTCTGCTGGCTACGCACTAAGTCTTTCTCTGGCCGTGATCTCTGATTTGTGGCTCAAAGTCGAGACTCACGTTACTGACACCTGCATCCGCGGGATGGGTCTCTGGAGAAGCCAGTCTGCTTCTAAGCTTCAATGCACATTGCAATTCCCTGCACATCTTGTTGAAATGCAGATACTGATCTAGGGGTTGGGGTGGGGCCCGGGACCCTGCATTTCTAACGAGCTCCCACGTGACGCTGATGCTGGCTGTCCTCACTAAGGATGAGCAAGGCTTGTTCTAGCTCTTGCCACAGTGCCCTGGAGCCCAAGCTATTTATAGCAGGAGATCGTTGCAACTACGAGGGGAACTTAGGGCCGAAGAAAACCACAGGAGGCCAGGCAGTCTGCACTTTGCAAACTCCCAGGGGGTTCTAACATGAAGATGGAGAGCTTCGTCAGGGTGCTGGTTGTTTCTTCCATAACTCGTCAGCCCTTAGTCTCAGAGTTTGATTATAAACCCTGTGGAAATGGAGTTGCTCTGAAATCAAATGTTTTCTCATGCGTGGTTTCTCCATGCTGCGGTGTGTTGGTACAATACGTTTACTCAGTTTCCTTCAAGGTTCCTGGCAGAAGCTTCAGGATTCTCTGTCTGACTCTTGCGTCATCTGACAAGGCACGTGTCATCTGTCCTGGTGGAAAACAGGACGTGGCATCTGCTGGCCGCTGTTTCTGGCTCATGACACTGCATCGTTCTCTTGAATTAGAAAGACCCTAACCTAAGAAAATGGTCTTTTTCTCTGCTCTGCTTCTATAAGACATTTAGGAAGGTCAGTCCTCTTTCCTAGTTCCCTGTTGACCAAGTTTTTTTTAAAGGAGCAAACCAGTATTAATGATAAGAAATGAGCAAGATTAAATGAAGTGTGACATAATCTGGAGAATTAGTACTCACTGTTCAAAATAAACTCATCCTGTTATGTTTATGAGATTTTTAGTGATATCTTGAGAGGGCAGATTTGGTTTGAGAGTGGAATCTACATGTATGCATGTGTGTATGTGTGCATTCGTTTCTGTGTGCATGTGTGTGTATGTTTATATGCATGTGCATGTATGGGTACACTGTGTGTGTGTGTGTGTGTGTGTGTGTGTATGGATGAAGGAATAACAGAGGAATCCATGTCTGGGTTACATTGGCATGTGAATCATTGTTTGGAGTCCACCGTGCAGGGAAGCCCCCTGCCCTGGCGATGTACTCTTACATGCTGAGACAGTTTGTTGCCACATGCTGTCATCATCTTGGCAGGTAGAATGTCCTGGCAAGGCTGAGTGGCCTGCATGGGGGCAAGGTGCAAGGCCAGCTTAGCATGGGGATGGCCAGCCCCATCTGCTCCAGGCCTGTCTGCAGAGGCCTTCTGTCCAGCCAGCGGTGTGACCTCTGCTCTGTGACATTGCCCATTTGGGAGAACAGTGTCTGCAGACTTGCTAGTCTAAAGGTAGTTAACTGCTGCCTGCTCACCAGTGGCCAAATGGAGTTTGTTGAGATATGGTGCCCACATGGGTGCCATGTGAGCTGCTCCTGCCTCCGAGCAGTGGGATGGACAAGGGGCAGGCTCAGGGCAGATGCAGGCCTTCTAGGGAGGGGTGGTGGAAGTCACGTGCTTGGAACATCAGGGAAGTTCCTCAGAATAGCATGGGGCTGGGGAGCGCTTCAGTCAGGGGAGAGATGTGAGTCTGAGCAACAGAAAGTGCTAGATTCGTGAAAAATAACTGCTCTTTTTCCTCTGGAATGTGGATCAGAATTAAGTCTTCTTCTGGTAAATAACACATGTAGAATTTCATGATGAAATATTTTGGGCAGATATACAAAAAAGAAGACATCATGTTACAAATACCCCTGTCCCCATCACAGAGCTTAACAGGGAAGCCGCAGCAGACCCCTCTCGCCACGCCCACCCTGCCTCCCAGAGGTGAGTGCTGTGCTGTGTTGGTTGTTTTGAAGACTAATATGTAGCATAAATTTGCTACATATTAGTAAATATTAGTATATACACACACAACACATGTGCACACACATGCATGTGCATACACAAAGACATGCACACACATGCATGTACATATATACAAATTCATACTACACACTACATATCAGTCAGAGCTGGGAAATGTTATGTAAATAGCAGCCTGTTGTCTACATATTTTTGTGTTTCTTGGTGGGGGTGTCTCAACTTTATGTTTTAAAGGCTTATTCACGATGTTTCATTGCTCATTCATTTTTCACTGTTGCATAGTATTCTAGCTTATAAATGTGCAACAACTTACATACCCCTGGTCTTCCTGATGAATATATAGGTATCTTACACTGAATTGCTCCATTCGACAGTGCTATAGTGAATAGCTTTGTATGTGTTTCTGTGGGCACATGCACAAATGCGTTTCTCTGGGTATGAAAAAGTACAAGAAAAATTGCAAGGTCTTAGAATATGCTTGTTTAATTCTTCCACTGTTGTTAGTTGCTCTTTAAATCATCAAATGAACTTCAGCTCTTACTGTAGAATTTATTTTACATCCTTGCCATGGCTTTCTACACTTTTTACTGTCAAATGAAATAGTAGAAGTGCTGGCCATAGGCAGGAGTAGACACCACACACCACATTCCCAATCAGCACCGATGGACGCATGGCTCATCTGTAGACACCACACACCACATTCCTGATCAGCACCGACGGACGCATGGCTCATCTGTAGACACCACACACTACATTCCCTATCAGTACCGACGGATGCATGGCTCATCTGTAGACACCACACATCCCATTTCCGATCAGCAACAATGGATGCATGGCTCAACTGTAGACACCAATCACCACATTCCTGATCAGCACCAATGGATGCATGGCTCATGTAAGAAAATCCCAGCTTGATAACAAACATAATTTTCAATACAATACAAGATCCTGGGCCATATTGCCACTTTATTCTCTGTTCCAAAATGGTTCAAATGGGGAGAAATGGAGTACAATAAGAAAATTAGGACTATAATCACTTCAAACTTATAATCGTCTACAGAAACATCCTAGTAAAAAATAACTATCTCCATTATAAATATTTCTAAACACAGTCACATTCTCTCTGGGGATGTTGACATTAATCCTGCTAAAAGGGGTTCCATACCAGCACCATCCCCTTGTTGATAACATTTTTCTATAAATACAAAAAGTATTGAGTGGTCAAATGCTGTATAGTAAGATCAATATTCTAGCCACATAAAAGTGCCTCTCTGATAATGTAGCATCAGGAGATAATCTTAAAAATACAGTTTTACAAACAGCATCAACTAAAAGACTCATAAACAGGGAGAGGATTTAAAAAGAGCCGTAAAATAGGGCTGATGTTGGGGTTAGATTTTCAGGTTGCTTTTTACAATCATCTCCCATCCTCAAGTCTCATCCCTCAAATTAACAAACCACTTGTTTATAAAGCTTTCCATGCAGAATCCAAGTGATACTCATGAATTTTAACTGAGCACTTTCTGTATGCCTGGTTTCCTTTCTGTGAGTGTTAACTGAGCACTTTCTGTAGGCCTGGCTTCCTTTCCGTGAGTGTTAACTGAGCACTTTCTGTAGGCCTGGCTTCCTTTCCATGAGTGTTAACTGAGCACTTTCTGTAGGCCTGGCTTCCTTTCCGTGACTGTTAACTGAGCACTTTCTGTATGCCTGACTTTCTTTGGGTGAAGCTGTGGTGAACACCGTGAAGGACCCTCAGCTCCAGTTGGGAGAGGAGCAAGACCCTTAGAGGATTTAAAGGACTATTTGCTAATGTTGTCCAGAGGCCATTTGTCCCCAGGGAACAGAAAGGCAGGGACTGGAGGGAGCTGAGCTGCCAGGGCTTTGCTGTCTGAGCTGTGTCCACTGAGTGCCGTAGGCTTTCTGGGAGGAGGAAAGAACCCACTGCCATGGGGGATGGATGGGGAAGCTGAGGCAGGGCTGGGTAACTGGCTAGCCTGGAGCGGAGGGCCTGTTTTGGAAGGTTGTAAATGAGAATGATTGCATATAGGGGAAGGAGAGGTGATATCTTTGGCTTCCAGTCTGACATTGACCTTTTGGATGAAGCCGTTAAGTGTTTGCTTCCACGGATGCTGTCACGCAGAGCAGGTGGTGAGGTCCATGGCCCCTCCCTCCATCCGGGGTGGGCCTTTGCAACTTCCTAGGACCACTGAGCATGGTGGACCTAGAGTAGCCCCACCTTATCCATGGGGATACGTCCCAAGACCCCCAGCAGATGCCTGAAATCACATAGTACCTGACCCCTACGTATGCTGTGTTTTTCCTATAGAGTGACAGGCAAGACAGCACCCAGAATCTGGTTACACCGGATGAAGGGATGATTTGTGTCTCAGGATACAGAGGCACAGCCCAGATTTCATAACACTGCTCAGAACCAACCACAACTTAAAGCTTAAAATTGGTTTGTTTCTAGAACTTTCCACTTCATATTTTTGGACCAAGATTGACTACAGGTAACTGAAACCATGGAAAGTGCAATTGTGGACAAGGGGGCTACTGAATATGCCATAGCATGGTCTATGTTTCCATGTTGCTTTTTTGGGATGCTTGGAGGAAGCCTACGGGAAGTGTGGATGTGGGAGCCACGTGGGGAACCCCTGAGGCCCGTGGCCTGCAGCCTGTACCACCTTGCCAGCCATGCGGTTAAGAGACTTTAGGGGGACCCCTCCAGCCTCCACCCGAGTCGTCACAGCTAACACCACACAGAGTCCAGATATGTCATTTCCGCCACTCCTGCCCAAACGATAAGGTCATCAGCAAAGGACTCGGGTGTTGTTTTAAGCCACCAAATTGTAGGGTGGTTTATCACATAGCAACCCTTTACAGCATGTTTACAAATCCCCTATCAATCATTTCACACACCTCTACTTCCCTATCTAAAGGTGGAGAAGGTGTCTCACTCTAGGAGCTTGTCTTGTGGGTGGCCAGATGGATAGGAGTTCACCCACAGGAACTGGCTGAAGGTGGGGAGTTGGCCATCCCATGATTGGCCAGACCCCTCCCCAGGTGGTGGGGTGTGGGCCCACAGGGCTCCCCACAGACACCCCTCTTAGCACCCAGGATCCAGGGCTCCCCAGCTCCCATTTTTCTAAACCCCAACACATCTCTGACACAGTAAAATCTTATAATATTGTTGGCAATGAGCGGCGGAGGTTTGGAGAGGGCCATGCTGGGGACTTCAGTCCTTGAGCAGCAGCAATGCAAAGCTCCAAGTGTGAACAGAAGCGAACTTTTTCTTGAGGCTGTGATAGAGGAATGACCGCCTCCTGGGACCTGTGGCTTTCTTCGGCGCAGGAGAAGGCGACAGGGCCCTGTCCTAGGGGAGTGGGCGGAGGTGCTGGGGATGAAGAAGGAACCCTGCGCCTTATGTTCTGAGCAAGCTTCCAAGGCTCCTTAGCTCTCCAATGCGTTGGAGACTCCGGCTTCCTTGCACACGTCAGGGGAGGACTCCACGGAGCCTTGCTCCTCAGACCGGGGTCCGGGGACCGGCGGCACCGGAATCGCCTGGGCGCCTGTGGGACTGTCAGGCCCCCCTGGTCTATTGAACCAGACAGCACGCGACTGCGCAGGACCCAGGGCAACACCTATAGATGGGAAGCCAGGGGGAGTGTGGTCTGGAGTCGATTCTCAAAGGTGAGTGTGCCGGAGAGACCCCTGCCCGGCTTGTGGAGCCCAGATTGCTGGGCCCAAGGGTGAGGTGAGGTCAGGGATGGATAAAACTGAAAATTCCTCATATGTTGTCCCTGGAGAGATGTATTTCGAGAAGAAAATGGATGAAACCATTTGTAAAAGCCGAAATGTGATGGGGCACACAGTGGATGTGGAAGTCAAACTCGCTGCCGGCGAGTGGGCTTGCCCTGGGACCCCCACTCCTGCTGAAGGCCCTCAGTGAGAGAGGTGGGACAGCAGTTTCTTCGTCTGTTTGCAGCAAGGCAGTCTCTTCTGCTTCACAGTCTCGTTCAGGCAACACTGCGTGAATTCAGCGTGCATCGCTGGTGGGCCGCTGCTCCCTGCTGCCCACCCGGGCTGTGGCTGAGCCCGCGGGAGGCGCGTATTTCCCACGCCATCGCTGGCTGCGCTTGCTCCTGTAGGTCCTGATGTCTCCTGAGTGGGCTCTCGGCCATGGAGCACCCAGCCTTGGCATTTGCTGCGGGCGCTGGGCCCCTGTTCCTCGCTGGCTTCTGGGTTAGCTCCTGAAGCTGCAGCTGGGGCTGACTTCCCGGCAGGCAGACAGGCTCAACTCCTAATGACCATAGTACTTTTAGGAGCCCTTGGAGATGCCTTTCTTTTAAAACCAGAAAAAAAAACAAACAAAAAACTTTAGGTCAAAGAAACTATTTTAATATTTAATATTAATATATTTATCTTCATACCAACATAGTCATGAAATAGGACTTTCAATAGTTACTAACTGAGGCAGAGCCCCATAAAGGCAGAGAGTGCCTAAAGCCCATGAAAGTCGCCGTGGCCCTGGCCTGGGTCTCTGGTCTCCGGGTTCTTCACGGCCCCTCACCCCGACTCCATGCTTTCCCAGCCCAGAGCTCCTCTCACACCTCTGCGCCCCATGGCAGGGCTCATGGGCCCCCTTGGTGCCTTCAGAGGGCCCCCCGTGAGCCTTGGACATTCTCTGGGGCGCAGGCGCCTGGTGCTCTGTTTCGGCTCTTCCAGGACTGTCCCAGCTACGCAGGTTGCTGGATGTGCAGGTTTCTCTAAGAAGCTGGCATTTTCCTTGTTTACTCCCTAAATATCAAGGAGCAACCGCCCATCACTTTCCAGACTTTTCTGAGAGCTTCTACACTCTGAGTAACTTCCCACTTCTTCCCTTCTTCTCCTTTGCCCAGTACCTGGAAAGCTCTTGATTGCTCTATAGAAACCCCTCCTCTGAGCCCCCCTTCCCCTCCTTGCTCTCGTATCACAGCCAACTCCTAGTGGGGCAGCAAGGCTGGGGAGCCAGGATCACCCTGTGGAGACAGTCACTAAGAATTATGCACAGAATTGCACACATGGCCCTGGAGAGCGTTCAATGTAGCTAAAGAGAAGGCTCGCCATTTCAGCAGGGAAACCATTTACCTTAGCAGCTCACAATCTGCTGCATTTCATCCTGGAAAAGCCAGGCTTTATCAGTGTGGCTACACTTTCTCTTGGTTACTTTGGTCTGTTTGTTTTAAGGGGCTGCCCACTGTTCTGGTGATAGGGCTCAGTGCCAGGCTACCATGAGCTGGGGTGAGTCCTGGCTTGATCATTCACTAAGTGAACACAAGCAAGTCACCTAATCTCTCTCAGGCTCAGTTCCCTCCTCTGTGAAATGTAGTCAATAATAGCACCTTTCTCATACATTTTTGTAAAGATGAACTGAGATGATCCACCCAAGTACCCAGCAGAGTGCCACCAAGTATGCCTTCAATCAATTTTAGTTGTTAGTGCTACTATTTTCAAATTGGAAAAGCCTTTTGAAACCATCATGTCCCTTAATTTTATAAAAGAAAATAAGATTAAGAAACTGGCTCACAGTTTGTAAGTAATTAGTAGCAAAGCTAAGACCATGCTTTGAACTTCACCCATTTATCTATCTATTATCTGTCCATCCACTCATCCATCCATCCATCTACCCACCCACCCATCCATTCATATTTCTATCCATCCATCCATCCACCCATCCATCCATCCATCCATCCATCCATTTCCATCCATTCGTCCATTTATCCATATTTCCATCCATCTGTCCATCCATCCATCCTTCTACTTGTCTGTCCATCCATCAATCCATCCATCCATCATTTCCACTCATCTGTCCATTTTCCCATTCATCTATCCATCCATTCATCCATATTTCCATCCATCTGTCCATCCATCCATCCATCCACCCATATTTTCATCCATCCATTCATCTATTTATTCATCAACCCACCCACCCACCTACTCATCCATTTATCCATCTATCTATTTATCTTTCCAACAAACATTTATTAAACATTCACTAGTTACCAGCCATTGTCACTGATGATTCATAGATTAAAAAAAAGCTCAGTTCCTGTGTTCAGGATTCTCTCGGCTTAGTGGGATGGGAGCATATAAATTGGCAATGTAATGCCATGTGGGAATTATACTGATACAGGTACACAGAATCCCAATGAAAGGTGGGGTTGGGCGGGGGGGCTACTTCTCCAGCCTGTGTGGAGTAGGAGGTAGGTTAGGAAAGGTCTTCTGCATCTTAAAGGATAACATGGGTGTTAATTTGGGCAAAGAGAATGTGTTTTTATCCTTGCAAAGCTGTTCCTTGATCCAGCAGCATCAACCTCACCTGGGAGGTTGTTAGAAATGCAGACACTCAGGCTGTACCCAGCACCTCCTGCATCAGAATCTGCATTTTCACAAGCTCCTTGGGGTTTGCTTGCATGTTACAGCTGAAGCCTGCTTTACACTCTATGATGCATACTTCCTCTCACTTCCAGCTGTACCTATCAAACACAAGTGCTTGTAGAATTCGGATATGAGAACCCTGTCTTGTCTTCAAAGTTATTGAGTGGGCATTCTCAATACTTCCCCAGTGTCTTTCTTAACGCATTATGTAATACCAGAAAGCTAAGGAGCTTCTGTAGTATATTCTATTTAGCAATCCGGACTTAAACATTAAAAAGCAGCAGCAACATTTTATAAGCAGACCTGGAGCTCAGTTCTGATGAAAAACAGTGTGAATAATACATAAGCAAATGGCATCTCCTGCCTTAATCTCAACAAGGAAGATATCCCGAAGGAAAGAGACATGTTGCTCTTTGGCGATCATGTCTCCACGCATCTCAGGGCGAAGCCATCTCAGCCCCCTGCCTCCAGGCTGTGATGCTGGTTTCTAAGGAGCCCTTGTGGCATGCTCTGCAGGCTGTGCTGATCTGTGACATCATTCCTGCAAACCAACCCTTGCTTTGGGCTGCAGTGCTCTCAGCTACCTCTGCTTGGGCCTCTGCAGGCTTCATATAGAAGCCAATTTAATTAGAGGGCAGTAGGGCTTTGCTGAGCAGTGGTGTGTGACAGGGCACGTTACTTGGCATCCTTTCTGTAGCGTGATGTTGAAACTCATCCACCGAATATTCCTGTCCTGGGTTCATTTGGCCATGTTGCCAAATGTGCACACCATGGGTGGTGACCCCCCTCACCTTCTCAGAACCCGGGGCACACCTGTGCCAGCTGGGATAGGTTGCTTTTCCCATCACCCTGCCCCCATTCATGTCTTCATCTACTGAGCTTTGCCTGGCCTTTGGTTCACCTGTGTTTCCAGAAGAGGTACAGGAAATGAGGAGAGGCAATTTTTGATGTGAATGTAGTGACATTTTATTTTTACCAATAAGTAAATCAATTTATTAAATAAAAAACAAACCAAAATCACCAACTAAAAACCCAGCAAATTCAACTTCTCTTTTCACTGAACGCACTTTATTTGAATCTTCATTCCAGACCTTATTCCTGGATTTCAGACTCACATTTCTGTTTACGTGATGTTGTACATAGTGAGTTAGTGACTTACCATGACCCCCAAATCAATTCGAGGCAAGTTCATAACTTTCTACTGCAAAACTCTGCCTCCTTTATTCCCAGTTGCACTAGGTGGCATTTCTATTGCAGCCAGGCTCTAGAAGGGATCTTAAACACTGTCTCTTCCCTTGTACTAACCTACGAAAACATTCATTGCCAACTCTTGTCAATTATACTATCTACATATATATGGAAATTTAAAAAATTATGTTATCGTACACTAGTTTCCCCCGTTATAAATGTAGCATGTTTATTGTTGAGCAGTTACATAATGTAACATTATAACAAAGCAGGTGAACATCCCACTGCTTATCGTCCGCATCCTGTTTCCTTCCAGTCTTTTTTTCACTATGAGGAACTCTTTTCCATTCGTCTGCTTCTGTAAGAGAAATGTCATTCAACTGTCTCTCCTTTCTGCCTCCCGACTCCTTCTTTCCTGATGGGATTGTGGCTGCGTCCAGCCTCCTGTTCTACCTCCCTGTATTCCTGTCCCTTCCAAGTCCAGCCTCGGCAGCACTATCCCAGTGGGCTTTCAAAAACATAATTATCACTCACCACTCTCCCTTAAAGTCATACCTCTTTCTTCTTCTTCAGGACAATGGCCACATATCTTACTGTGGCATAAAGACATTTTTGATCTAGTCTCTTTCTCTCTTTTCTGCTTCAGGTCTTAAAACTCTCAGCCATGTCCCCTCTGCTCCAGGTGGGCCAAATTACTCTGGATTCCTAGATGCACTGGTGCTTTCTCATAGCTGGTCTATTGCACCTCTTCTGTCTGGACCACCATCCTGGTATGGCCCTGGAACACAGCCCTGAGCTGACCACACCTCTGCCTGCCAGGAGGATGCCCCAATCCCTGAGGCTTGCCTGGGCTGTGGGAGTGCCTCTGCCTTGCCCTGCAACACAGAGGCCCTCATCACACTGTACCCCACGGCAAACCCATCTCTATATCCTCAGCACTGGGCTCTGCATCTCCGCATGACCAGACCTCAGCAACGTTTACTGGATGAATATAAGAGGGAGGGAGTGGATGGCCTTTGAGGCTTTGCAGCCACAGTTCTCTCCATTACCAGCTCTGATACATTTTCTGTTGTTTCCAACTCCATTCGCCTTTCACCTGCTCACCTGCTCTCCAGCACCCACTCCCCTTTGTGGAGCAGCACTAATGATTCCTAAGTTGTGCCCTGATGAGCTGCCCAGCCGACTGGCCGGGCCTCTAACCTCCTGAAGCGCTCGCTGATGGCCCCCACGCGGCCAGGCTGTGTTCTTCTGCTGTTGGCCAAGGTGCTTGTCAGTGATTTGCTGCAGCCAAGCTCTCAGCCAGCGGAATGAGGTCTTGAGTAATAAAGCGTTATTGACTTCTGTGGAGAACACCCATCAGATGTATTGATCTGAAAAGTAAGTGCTGACCAAGGTGGTCAATATTTCACCTTGGAGGACAACGCACTTTGATGGTTTGCAGAAATATGTATTTTTCTACACGTTTTGACTGTCTTCATTAGCGATCCCTGAGAAATTGTTTGCATGTTTTGGAGCCCACGGTGTGAGCTATCACTTTTGTCCTTAAATACCCCAAGGAAGAGATGCCTGCTCATTCTTCTCTGACCCTCCACGATGAAATGTGTGCTCTCTGGGCTGGGTGAATACACTGCCCACATTTACAATGGAAGGAAATAGAAATATTTTACTGTAAAATGTATTTCTTTGACATATTCATTATTATTATTATTTTTTTTTGAGACAGAGCCTTGCTCTGTTGCCCAGGCTAGAGGGCAGTGGCATGATGTCGGCTCACTGCAACTTCTACCTCCCAGGTTCAAATGATTCTCCTGCCTCAGCCTCCCATATAGCTGGGATTACAGACATGCACCACCAAGTCTGGCTAATTTTTTTTGTATTTTTAGTAGAAACAGGGTTTTACCACATTGGTCAGGCTGGTCTCGAATTCCCAACCTTCAGTGATCTGCCCACGTCGACCTTCCAAAGTGCTGGGATTACAGGCATGAGCCACTGCGCCCAGCCTTCTTTGACATGTTCTGAGGCAGCTATTTAGAGAGCCAGCCCTGCAAAGCTGTGTTTTGTGGGGAGATTTGCATCTGCAGAGAATCCATGTGGGTGTGTCCAGGCCTCCCGTGTCTGGTAGAGGGAAGGTGAACGGAATCTGACACCTTTAAGGATGTGAGACATTTGCCGTCCACTGTCGCCCAGCACTGTGCCTCTGAGGCTTCTCCTGCATAGAGAGGCACCATGGCCAGCCAGGCCTCCTCTCCTCCCTCCTGTCTGGCCTCCGTAACCTGATTTCCTGCCATCCCTGTGTTCGGCTGTGTTCTGGGCCCCCGTTCTGTCATAATGTAAGATGGCCCCTAAGCTTCTGCACATCACTGGGGGCTTGAGGCAGTGGCGCTGCGGTCCTCCCCACACACGTTCACACCCTCATGTGCCTTTTTCTCCCATTAATCTGCCTTCGTGAGTTGATTTTTCTGCAAACCTCCAGAGGGCAGAGGGGAGGTTTTCCCTTGGTCCCTACATTATGCAAATCACTGCAGGAAGGAGCCCGACACTTTTTACTTTCAGAAAATAGGCCCAGGTTATAGTAGAGCTAGGATGAGCCAGCTAACTCAGCCCCCTTGGGTGGATACTGAAGTATTTGAGGAACAAATAGGCAACACGTTCATCTGAATCACATTAAAATATCACTTAAGCTGGGACTCAGCAGTGTAGATGGCACCAGTGCCTGTGAAGACAGGATGGGCCAGGCCTAGTGCCCAGGGAGGCTGGATGCTGGGTGGGAGGAGGAGGTGGCGGGTGGTGGCCCGTGGAGTCCTTCCTGGCAGCCACACCATGTCGGGGGGCTTTGCAGGGGGCATATGCAGGTGGCAGGCTCTTGATGACATGTTGCAGATGCAGCCAGGGCTCTAGTGGAGGTGGACTGAGTGCCTGTCAGGGCAGAGGGACTTACCGTCTTCAGGGAGTGCAGCGGCTGCCAGGCTGTGAGCCGCGAGGGAGCACCTCTCCTGCCTGGGCTGAGCCTCCCTCTGATGGTTGCCTCCTGCGTCTCCGCTCTCTTCATTTGAGAATCATCCCCCCATTTTGCCATTTTCAACTCCAGCTTTCCCACCAGGACCAAAGGCCAGTAATCCCGCAGCACCCTGTCTCAGCAGAGGGCACTGCCCCTGGGGAGCACTTTAGGCCCTTGGGGGCACTGTTGGCAGAGCTCCTGGAGGTCCTAGACATCCTAGCTGGGCTGCCCCTACAACGAGGGGGTGTGTCTGGCACCTGCAGTTTCCCTGCTCCTTCACAGAGGTGAAAACCCTGTTGCCAGGAACCTCAGCCTAGGACTAACTGCCTTTTCCATAGCGTTTTCCAGAGCATTTTTGCATAGCTTTAACATACATTAAAATTCCCAGAAGTGCACATGTGCTTAAAATGAGGGAAAGTTGTTCTTCGTTGGCACTTTACCTAGAGCTGGTCACCATTTGTTTCAGAAAGCCGCCTCACTGAGCTGCTGCAGGGCACATCCAGCCCCCACCCTCAGGACTGTTGTCCTTATGGCAATTGAAGCATCAGTGCAGCATTCGGGGACCATGTTGTGCCTTTGGGTGTGGCTACTTCCAGGAATTTACATGTGGAAATGCATTGAAATCCATATTATTTCTATTACAATTATCTTCCTTTAAATTCTGTTAGGGCATTATGTTGAATTTTTAAGATTATGTCTATGGGTAGATTTTATTATTTTTTTCAAGATAGCAGAAGAGATGATAAAAATTATGCTATAAAAAGGAGCATTCGATCTGACGGGGCTGAGATCCACTGACGTGATGTGCCCTGGAGTATGTACCAGGCGGTTTCCATCCCTGTCCTGACAGTGCACCCTTTGCCCACCTCTGTCTAGAGCCCACAGTCTCCAGGGCTCTGGGCTGGCAGGACAGCACCCCTGGGCCTTGACTCATTTTTAGGGCTTCCTCATCACGGTGTTCAACGCTTCCATGGAGCTTTTACCTTCACTCTCTCATTCCAATATCTGCATGAACTAATTTTTTCTTTTTTTTTTTTTTTTTTTTTTTGAGACAGAGTCTCACCCTGTCACCCAGGCTGGAGTGCAGTGGCATGATCTCAGCTCACTGCAACTTCTGCCTCCTGGGTTCAAGCAATTCTCCTGCCTCAGCCTCCTAAATAGCTGAGGCTACGGGTGCATGCCACCACACCCAGATAATTTTTGTATTTTTAATGGAGATGGGATTTCACCATGTTGGCCAGGCTGGTCTTGAACTCCTGACCTCAAGTGATCCACCCCCTTGGCCTCCCATAGTGCTGGGATTACAGGTGTGAGCCACAGTGCCTGGCCCGAACTAAATTTAATATTATCTCTTATATTGTTGCATCACATAACAGTTGTACCACCTTCCCCTTATGTCTGCGTGGTAGTCATGGGCCGCGGAACGCCGTTGCAGTCAATGATGGAACGTCTGTGCCACGGTGGTCCCATAAGATGAAAATTGAGCTGAAAATTTCCTGTTGCCTAGTGATGCCAGAGCCACCATATGACCATCATGCGATGCGTTACCTTTTCTCTGTTTGGATATACAAACACCCTTGTTTCACAGTTGCCTACAGAATTCAATACAGTGGTGCGATGCAGAGGTTCACAGCCCAGGAGTCGTAGGCTGTGCCATTAAGGCTTCTGTAAGTCACTCTGTGATGCTCGCATGATGACGGTATCACCTAAAGATGCGTTTCTCAGATCATTTCCTTGTTGTTAAACAACACACAACTGTAGTTGCATACGCTATTATATAATGTGCGTCTATCATTTTCCTCTTGGTTTTATTTATAGTTTGAAGTATCTGTTCTCATTGACCCTATCATTCAAATTTTGTCTGTTCTAAGCAATACATAAGCAAGTATTTAGTTTATGACCTAAATCAGTATTTTAAATGCCACTTCACAATAAAGTAGCAAAAAATGTATGCTGTCTGATTCATTATAAAATTGCTTTTGATTTTACTCTTATATGTAGCGGTGGATATTTTTAACTTAAAAATTCTTCTTTTGATTCACTTTTTTTTCAAAGCGTATAAGGTCTTTATAATATATCTCCTGTAATTACCGAGACAGTGGGCTGTTTTGGTTCTGTGAATTCCAGTTGTCAGTAAATCGTGCTCGCTTTAGCCTCCAAAGTCTGCATTTTCATGTTTGAGTGGTGATGGAGAGAAAATGGCACTGTAAATAAAACAGGAAAATGGAATGGAGACTCGCGTGTAGGAGCGTGAAGCCAGGAGAGAGACGAGAATGTGTGGCCCGCCGCTCTGCCACTGGATAATTCAATTCCTATCACTTCCTTCTGTCATCCCAACAGAGAAGAAACTCTGGCTCATTCCCCTCCTTTTCCTAGGACAGAGGTGATTACAGATGAGGAACAGAAGATGGGAGATCTGGGCACATTGGTTTAAGGGTGGCATGTGTCCAAGCCTGAGGTGCTGGGTGGTTTCTCTCTGGGCCACTCTTCAGGAGCAGCAAATGATACAGAGGGCATCTGTGTCCCTGCGCCCACCCGCAGCACCCAGCACACAGAAGGCAATCCAGTCGTTCTTCCCTGCAAGCTGCCAGCCTAGGTCGCACAGGATGGCCAGCAGCTGAGAGCTTCAGGAGAGGCACCAAAAAGTGTTCAGAAGCCCAGGAGAAAGGATCGGTCTGTGGGGAAGTCAGGAACTGCCTGTGCATGCAGGCTCCTGGGTTCTGGATTTTGAGGGCTCAGCCAGGCTCTTCAGGCAGAGCTGAGGGTGTGGGGAAAGTGAGGCTGAAGAGGGTCAGGCTGTGCCCAGGCCTGGGGTCCCCAGGGGCAAGTGCCGTCTGAGGGAGGTGTGAGGCTTCAGGAGTGGTGGGAGCAAATCCAGAGGTGGGCTGACCCTGCTGGAGGAAGGCTGGCGCATCAGCCTTCCTCAGTGTAGACGTCTTGGGGCAGCTGGTGGCAGTGGAGGCCCCTTCCAGCAGGAGCCTGTTCAGACCTATCCTTTTCTCTTGGGAGGGTGAGTGGGGGCTGCTGTGGGAACATTGTGAGGATACTGGAGTTTTCTAGAATGGTGAGAGAGCCGGGAGAGGGAGAGGGATTTGGCAATACATTGTGCAAGGAATCCACAGGGTAAAAACCAGAGGTTCGAGGGAGAAGGAAAGCGAGACAGGGCAGGGAGAACGTGTGCGTATTTTCCAGATTTCTGGCCCCGCTCGCCAAGATGAGGTGTGAGGCCACAGCCTGGCGGGAGCGGTGGGGTGAATTTGCCCCCAGACATCGGCAGGTGTATGGAGCCTTTTAACCATGTCCGTGTCCTGGTTGAGTTTGGTTCCTAAAGCCCCACATGTGTGACTCAGTAGCAAATGGATTATCGATCAGCGACGACTCCCTTGCTCAGATCACAGGAGGAGTAGGCTGTCTGTGGGGTCTGCTAATACTGGATCTGGAACACTGGGAGCACGGGACGCCAGGAGCAGACAGCGTCAGCAAATTAACTCTCCGCAGGGCGAAAGCAATCCCGTGGGCTTTAAAAAATACTAGATTGTCAAAAAAGTACCGCCGCGACCGCTGCAGAGGCCAGCAGCTGTGTTTAGCGACGGCGGCACCTGCGGAGCGATCTGATTTGCTCACTGTGTGGATAAGCAGATAGAGGCCCGAGGGACTCGGTGAAGGTAGCCCAGCCAGTTAGGGACCCGCAACAAGAGCGGGTACACGTTGTCCCACCCTAAGTTTTAGGTTCTTCTCAGTCTCCCACGCTGCTTTTTGTTCCCTCACACACTTTATTCCGGGCTTTTAGGTTTAAAAGTGCATGTGGAGGGCTTTAATATGGAAACTTGTCTGTGGATGTGACGGATGTGTAAGAGAATATTCTTGCCCTTAGGAAATAGGTACTACGTAGAAGTCAGAAGGGCACAAGGCGTGGGTGTATGTGGCCCAGACTCCAGGGGCTCCAAAGAGGATGGAAATATAGAGAGGGGAAAGGAGGGAGGGCATAAGCACACGTGGCCACAATGAGGAGAATTTGGAAATCTGGGTCTGAGGGGATACAGGACTTTTTCGTGTAATTCTTGAATTTTTTTTTTTTTTCTGTAAGTTTGAAGTTACATCAAAGTAAAGATTTAACCCAAATAATTTAGATTTTCTTAAAATTTAAATATAAGTTTAAAGATTTAAATAAATCATTTAATCTGAAAACAAAACTGCCAAGTGCATGAGAGGTACAACTGTGTAAAACAAACATCCGACTTCGTATCTCTCAGGCGTTCGCTGTGTCCCTGGAGTTTTCTAAGTACTTTATACGTATCCAATCGTTTCATCATCATAATCCCATTTTAGAGATGAGAAAACAGAGGCCCCACGAGACAAAGGATGGGAGAGCCACAGTTTGAACCCAGGCAGTCTGGTTCCCAGCCTTCTTCCTTCATCTGTTCCCCGGGCAGTCAGACCCCATGTTCCTCCACTGTGGGCGTCCCCCGGACGGTCGGGCCCCGTGTTCCTGCACCGCGGGTGTCCCCGGATGGTCCGGCCCCACGTTCCTGCACCGTGGGGGTCCCCGGGCAGTCGGGTCCCGCGTTCCAGCACCGTGGGGGTCCCCGGGCGGTCCGGCCCCACGTTCCTGCACCGTGGGGGTCCCCGGGCGGTCGGGCCTGGCGTTCCTGCACCACGGGTGTCCCCGGACAGTCAGCTGGGTATTCCTCCACCATGGGCATGTGGCACCACGTCCCCGAAGGTGTGCACATTCAAGGTCCTCTGCCCCATCACCACGGTGGGTTAATGTGGGCTGCTGACTTTCACGCCTAGAGTGCTAAGCAGTGTTCAGACGGCTCTTACACACGTGGCCTCACCACCTCCTCTAACCCGACCCGCACAGGGGTGTGGGGCAGATTTAGCACTTTCTGTTTCCTCTGGGAGGAAATTTGAGGGCTGGCGACTTGACTGCTGAGGCAGACACAGCTGATCTGAGACAGCACCAGGCCCCTGGAGGAGGTGCTGGAGGCTTGTCCACTGCTCCCCACACTCTCCCACGGGATTCCTGTCCCTCCTTCCTGCAGAGGGCAGCTGCAATGGGATATTTTTGGCAGTCTCCCTTTGAGAGCATCCCCTAAACGCGAATGTCAACAGCAGTGCTTGCAGGGAGCAGCTTTAGCCGTGGGGAGCTGTGTGGCAAGAAGAAAAGTGCCACCTCTCTGTCAAGGACACAGTCCTGCCCTCAGCACTTGCGTGACAGAGTCTGGCCCAAATAGTCACGAATTTCGTATTCCACCCCCCTCACTAGTTTATCGTGGGGCCCACGCTGTCAGGGCCCTAGAAGCCAATCTTCCTCTCTTTTCTCCTTTCTCCTGAAAGAGAAGTGCCTTGGATACTGTTACCAACTTTGCCATAGTTCTGTGACCAGAGAGAAACATCTCCTCCGCGTGAAATGCAAAAATTATTTGTTCAGAAGAATTAGAGAATCTGGAAGAAAGGGGCATGGGGGATGTTTTTCTGGTTGACTTTTGTTTTTATGTTTTAGCAGTAAAATAATTTGTAGATTTAACCTCATCTTGGGAAAATCTGGACAATAAGGCAAAAATACTTGTTCCCAGTCATTCTCATTCTTGATGAACCTAATTCAATTTCAAAGGTTTTTTGTGGTTTCTTGATATCAGCATTTTCAAGACTGCATTCTGAGGAACATACTTGTTCAGTTAATTAGCGTTCTATAGAAAAGGGTTTCAAGGACAAGTGGATCTGTTCAGTGGTGCACAGCCGGCCTTTCTCCTGCCCAGTCACATGATTCCAGGAAGTTCTGTCATGAGGATCTACTGGCTCTGTGAAGCCTAGTGACTTCAAAATTCACGGTCCACAGAACCCCCTTTCTCGTGTAATATGTATTAACATCCACATTGGCCAACACCCCTTTATTTGTTTTTAGGGTCATATTGGCAATAACTCTTGGCTTGGCCAATTCTGAACGTGAGTTCCCAGCTCCATCTTCTCCTGGGAGTGTTACACCCTCTGAGCTTCCCACCATGAGATGGCTTGGGGAGCAGTTTGCAGATATCCATATTTAGAAATGCAGAATGCTTTCAGACTGTTGGTTTTTAAGAAGGCTGCAGGAGGCGGGAGCACTGAGTTGGCCGAGTGTCATTCAGGCCTGCTTCGTGATGCCCTATGAGGCCATCGCCCGCACGCGGGGTGGTTTGCAGATTCTGAGCTTCAGCCTGGCCTTTGTCTCCTCTGCATCATCACTGGCCGGTCCTCCACCTGCACCAAGGTGCCACACACTGCTGTCTGCATGGTTCAGTGCCTCTGCTGTTTCTCTCTGCCCCTTCTATCTGGCTTCTGCAAACCTAGATCATTTTCCTGAGTTTTATCTCCTTTGTGTGTGTTTTCATTTATTCACTCATTATACTTTTATGGCCACTGCTGTGTGGCCCAAAGCTGGGAACAAAAGACCAAGTGATACTGAGGACCACGGGCTTGCATGCAAGCCCCTCCCAGTCCAGCAGCACCGGGGGTGGGAAGGGCTCACCCAAGCCTGGCTCACCTCCCCGGCCTGCTCCAGCCCAGTCTCTCCTGCAGGGTGATCCCATGACTGTCCAAGCACTGCTTCCCCTGCCCCTGGAGCTTCTGCTGTCGACAGAGCTCTTACTTCTTCTCTGATTGCTTTAATGGAATTGACTTAGTTTTCCTAACCACGTGATCACGTTGGGAACCAAGTTCCTACCTTGGCATTTCCCACAATGCTAGGCACGTGCTCCATGGATAATTGTTGACTCCCCTAGCTCAGCCTTCACAGAGCAGCGTGTAGTCACCCAGGACTAGCTCCTAGGGTACAAGAATGCTCTAAATCCTATCTCAGGTTCCTATCAGCTGGTAGGAGAGGCTGAAGACTTCCTTGTCATGGGCTAAACATACCTCAACGCCCATCCCACTAGAACACCTTGTGACCAAACCCCAGGGAGAAGTGAGTTTTGTTTTGTTTTGTTTTTTTTATGAGATGGAGTCTCACTCTGTCACCCAGGCTGCTGTGAAGTGGCATGATCTCAGCTCACTGCAACCTCCGCCTCCCGGGTTCAAGTGATTCTCCTGCCTCAGCCTCCTGAGTAGCTGAGATTACAGTCTCCCACCACCACGCCCGGCTAATTTTTGTATTTTTAGTAAAGATGGGGTTTTGCCATGTTGGCTAGACTGGTCTCAAACTCCTGACCTCAGGTGATCCACCTGCCTTGGCCTCCCAAAGTGCTGGGATTACAGGCATAAACCACCACGCCCAGCCATAAGTGAGTTTTAAATTCGTACTCAGCACACACATGCACACCTGCACACACACAATCACAGTTTTACAAAACTTTGTGGATGTGGACAAATGAACATAGAGTCATCCTGGAGCAGCCCAGGTCTTCGTCCCCTCTGCCCATGGTCCTCAAGAAAAAAAGGGAAGTTCAGATGCAGACACACAAGGAAGACAGCCAAGTGACAGCAGAGGCAGTGATTACAGCGACGTGTCTACAAGCCAAGGGCAACCAAAGATTGTGGGGGACACCAGAATCTGGAAGAGGCAGGAAGGACCCTCGCTAGAGTCTTCAGAAGGAGAGTGGCTCTCCCGAGTCCTTGACTTTGAACTTTGGATCTCCAGGACTGTGAGCGAGTAGTCCTCTGTTGTTTTAAGCCACACAGTGTATGGCTTTTTTTTTTAAACAATAGCAAATATATAATTGTGAAGTTTTATATAGGAGGGCACAGATCATCCCATCTGCTGTTTGGAAAGATCCCCGGTTGCTGTGGAGAAGTTAGGAGAAGGGGGCGAAAGCAGCTGCAGGGGCTGTGGCCGCAGCCCTGGGGGAGGAGGGTGCAGGCCCGAGTCTTCGCTCAGGCTCCAGCAGCCTGGCTGTCTCTTACTGTTCACATGCTGGTGGATGGATGAGCTTGCAGACTGTCCCATCACATTCCTTTCTTTCTGGAAACCTCTCTAGAGGTTCTCTGTTGACCCCAGAAAAAGCTAAAGGTGGCTCAACATGGCTTGCATATCTCTGTGTGATCTGATCTTGTGCATTCTCTCCTTTTCCCCTCCCTCCTTTCACCTCCTCTTTCCTTCCCTCCTCTCACCTCCTCTTTACCTGCCTCTCCTCACCTCCTCTTTCTCTCCCTTCCCTCACCTCCTCTTTCCTTCCCTCCCTTCACCTCCTGTTTCCCTCCTTCCCCTCACCTCCTCTTTCCCTCCCTCCCCTCACCTCCTGTTTCCCTCCCTCCCATCCTCCCTCCCTTATTTCACTAACTTCCAATTTCTTTAGAACTTAATATATGTGGTTAAGAAAATGGGCCCTGAGACAGACTGCCTGTGTTGAATCTGGCTTTACCAATTACTTAATCTAGTGGATCTCACTTGGGGTGCGATATTTGATCCTCAAGAGAGATTTACAACGCCTGGAGACATTGTTCTTGTCAGGTTGGAGGTGCTAGTGGCATCTGCTTGGTGGAGTTCAGGGATGTCACGAAGCACCCTGATGTGCACCCACAGCCCCCAACAATAAAGAACTATCTGGTTGTAAATGACAATAGTGCTGAGATTGAGAAACCCTGACTTCACCTGTGGTCAAGGTTACCAGGGTCAGGCTTCTGGAATTGGGGACCACAGCGAGAAAAGGACAGATACGTGAGCTTGGGTAGGAGGTGGTGCTGGGGACGTGATGGTGCCTGTCAGGGAGGTGTCCACGGTGAAGCTCAGGCACCCAGGACATTGCCAGGGGGTGCAGGTGAATTCCCACGTGTTCCCTCAACTTAAAGTTCTAGCCTCACTTTGCAATGCACAAAAACACACAGGGATTCTCTTCTACAATTTCATCTTAAAGTTTTGGTGACCTTTTGAGGTTTGAAATTTTCTCTTTCTTAACCCACGAGTTGGGGTGTCGAAAGAGATCCCTTGTCCTCCTGAGTCTTCTTAACGAGTTTTAGAAGTGGCATCTAACTTGCTTTGAAGACGTGCACCCTCCATAAATAGCAAATTTGGCAGAAAGCTGGGCGAGGTCCCATGATTATATAAAAACTAGTGTTCATTTTACATAAAATGTCAAGTTGGTCTTTAAATAGCAGTCTCAGAAGCACAGACCATTTTATTATCCATTAAGTCATTTAGCATCCACTATACAATTTTTCAAAGTTACTTTCCCCAGAGGGTTGCTGATATACAGTATTCTTGCAGAAAGGGTGGCAGGAGGAGAGGTGAAACGTTGTTGAAAAGAGAGTATCCTGCAAGCAGTCTCTCATTGTATTTGCTTATCGTTTAGGGGCAATGCAGACATCAAGTCTGAGACAAGAAGTCAGAAAGGAAGTCTTTAGAAGCCATTGTCAGCTTGGAGCTGTGTTTGGTGCCGTTCGGTGAGAATGCTTTGCTTTGCTGCCATAGTTGTTTCTATCTACGGCAAAAGCAGTCACAAATTACAATGATGTCCCGTGCTGATCAGGGCAGAGTAACGCTGTATTAGGCACAAACGCAGGTCAGAAAGAAGAGGCAGCCTCTTCCCTGGTGGGAGCACCTGTCTGGCTGAGGAGACAATGGGCACAGGGAAAGTGGCTCAGAGCCCCCAACAGCAGGCAGGCCCCTTGCCACTGGGGCCTGGAGACCTTGTCATCAGTCACGTCAAATGCTCCAATAGCAGAGGCTCTTGGGAAGCATCATTTCCAGAAGTTCTCCAAACCACCTAAAAGCTACATGCAAAATAGTCATGTCCTTATAGACTTTTTATTTTGGTGAGGCAAGGATCTAACGTTTATCAGATTCTCAAAAAGGTTAACGGCCATCATAAATGGGGGCGGGATGGCCCCGGAGCATTCAAAGTCCCCAGCAGCATCTGGTAAGGTTTACAGGAAAAGCTGTGAGTCATCCCAACAGATTTTTTTTTTTTTTTTTTTTGAGATGGAGTCTTACTCTGTTGCCCAGTCTGGCATGCAGTGGTGCGACCTCAGCTCATCTCAACCTCCGCCTCCTGGGTTCAAGCGATTCTCATGCTTCAGCCTCCCAAGTTGCTGGGATTACAGGTGTGGATTACCACACCCAGCTAATTTTTGTAATTTTTGGTAGAGATGAGGTTTCACCATATTGGCCAGACTGCTCTCAAATTCCTGACCTCAAGTGATCCACCCACCTCGGCCTCCCACAGTGCTGGGATTACAGGTGTGAGCCACCATGCCTGGCCCCAACAGACCTTTAATCAAGCGACTGGCCCGCCAGGCTGGGCAGAAAGGAAACACGGCTGACAGGGGCAGATGCTGGGCAGCACTTGGTTCATTGCCAGCAGAGAAGGCCTCACCAGCAAACTCCCTCCCAGCCCAAGCTTGAAACTGAGTCTCAGCAGCATTCAGAATATTCACCTGTCGCCTGTCGTCAACATGTCTGTCAGTGGTCTGCCCTGGAAGGCCAAGGGTCCCGTGTGGAAGAGAAGAGGCCGGTGTGTCCTAGGACGCCCTGGTCAGGGTTGGATGGGGTCCTAGGACAGGGAAGGGTCCTGTCACCTGCATGTGTGCCTCTGCGGTCCCTTTACTCTGCTGTGGATCATAGTGGATGTATATGGTTTGGAGGAGGCATTGCAATGAGGTAGAAAGAATGCTTTGAATTCCTTTCAGTGAGGATCAAACGTCAAGGTGGATTCTCGAAGTCAATTAGAATCGTTTGTCCTTTGCTTTTTCCTCCAGCCCCATGTCTGCCAATACACCCACCAGCAGGGTCCAGATACCTCCTTATAGCCAGGCCGGGAAAATTCCCTGGACGCTGATCAGCACAGACCCTATGGTGGAGCTCTAAAAGTTTAAGTGTTTTGTAGTCCGCTCCCTTGGACTCCTTGAACATAGGGCTGTTTTCAGGGGTGAGATTCAAAATATTTAATAGCTGGTACAATACAAACACCAACCAGGCCAAATAAATGGCAGCCATTACACAGGGCATGTCCCCAAGGCCTCCTGCCGGCCTGTGCTCAACTTTCCTCTAGGGCTTGTTGGAACGGGGGGTGCCCAGGAATCAAGCTATAGCTATTGACCAAAGCACAAGGGAGTATTTCAGTGGCTGTACCCACAGCTTACTAACGTCAGCTCACAATGCTGGTCGTTCATGGGCCCCCCACTCTGACATTGTAGAATTCCATGACCGGAATTCTTCTCTGATCCGGGTCTGGAGAGCAGAAAGGGCCTGGGACCCTCCTGCAACAGGTTCCAGGAAGATCATGGCTGAAAGGTCATCTGCCTCTGTTCAACTTCCTTTTCTCCACACACTTCCCAGCTTCATATCACTTTCTGATAAATATCACACTTATTACTCAAAATTCTGAATCTGACAACTCTCCCCAAGGGTTCAAGGAGACAGAGCCACTGGGTCACCATGCAAACTCCAGACACAGGGCCTGCAAAGTTGTGGGGCCCTGGGCCCTCGGGAGTGGGCATTCCCCCTGGGACCCCAAAGGCTGTCGTTGGAGGGGGAGATGCCTCTGAGGACCGGGTGGCCGCTCAGCAGTTGCAGTCGCTTGTCCGTGTCCAGGGCGCACTGGCGTTCCCTCCACATAGAATGCTGCTCTACCATCTCCCCGTGTTCTGGTGCTACTGCTGCTTTCAGGCCGGTTTAAATGTCCGCTTTCCCACCTCTGCCCGCTTCACCTCTTGTCCTCACTGACTTCTCTCCCATGGGCTGGCCAACTCCCCATGATGGGTGACGTCTACGTCTCTGCACAACCTATCCCCTACGACTGTACTGTGCGTTCTCTGAGCCAAACACCTTTGCACAGATCATAGTATTCCTGGGTGCCTCTGATAATGGAAAGATGTCTCATACCATCATCAACCAGGGGCGGGGCCAGCCGGCAATCACTCCTCCATTTGCAGGTGGCAGAGGATTTCCCCACATTTGGAAAATCATGAGTTCACTTGACCCTTACGACCATCTTGGGAGCCAAGTACAGCAGCTGATTCCCAGGTTTATATATTGGGTAAATTGCATAAACTGTGTAGCCTGGAGGAAGATGTCACAGCCTTGGATGGAAGGAGTGGTTGTCGATGGCTCACTGGATCCCTGATGAGTCTGAAGACTCATGTCAGCTCTGGCCTTGGCTTTACTTAGATAAATTGTGAGATGAACTCATAATTCAGCATGGTCCTAGGTAAATAGCTCCACATAGGCTGAGCTCGGTTTGTGTCTGTTTCTCCACAAGGAACTCTGGTGTCCCCACAGCTGTGCCATAGAACTGTCATCTGCTTTTATCAAATTTGGGCTCAGTTTTATCCATGTTCAACTTTTCTGGGCCCATTCCCTCAGCCTTGGTGAGAGAAAGGAACAAAATGGTGAAGAAAAGACTGAGAGAGGAAGGACGAGAGAGAGGAAATTAGTGGAGGAAGAGGGCAGAAAGCGGACCCCACATACCTCCTCCCCTCTCTGCGTCACACAAGGCTCACCACGCCTCCTGGGTCCCCACTGGATGTGTGAGTCACACCTGCCCCTGCTCTTCCGTTCAGCGACTCCGGCTTGGGGCTTCCCTGGCTTCTGCTTGAATCATTGTCACAACCAAACGCGCTTCGGCATACCTCCAAGACCCTCTGTTGCCCCTACGCTGCCCTCGGAGTATATTTCAACACACTGGACCTTGTCACCCCCCACGCTGTCCTTGGAGTATCTTTCAACACATTGGACCTTGTCACCCCCCACGCTGTCCTCGGAGTATCTTTCAACACATTGGACCTTGTCACCCGCATGCTGCCCTTGGAGTATCTTTCAATGCACTGGACCTTGTCATCCGCACGCTGCCCTTGGAGTATCTTTCAACACACTGGAACTTGTCACCCCCCACGCTGTCCTTGGAGTATCTTTCAACACACTGGACCTTGTCACCCCCCACGCTGTCCTTGGAGTATCTTTCAACACATTGGACCTTGTCACCCCCCACGCTGTCCTCGGAGTATCTTTCAACACACTGGACCTTGTCACCCCCCACGCTGTCCTTGGAGTATCTTTCAACACATTGGACCTTGTCACCCCCCACGCTGTCCTCGGAGTATCTTTCAACACATTGGACCTTGTCACCCCCCACGCTGCCCTCGGAGTATCTTTCAATGCACTGGACCTTGTCACCCGCATGCTGCCCTTGGAGTATCTTTCAATGCACTGGACCTTGTCATCCGCACGCTGCCCTTGGAGTATCTTTCAACACACTGGAACTTGTCACCCCCCACGCTGTCCTCAGAGTATCTTTCAACACACTGAACCTTGTCACCCCCAACGCTGCCCTCGGAGTATCTTTCAACACACTGGACCTTGTCACCCCCACGCTTCCCTTGGAGTATCTTTCAACACACTGGACCTTGTCACCCGCACGCTGCCTTCAGAGTATCTTTCAACACACTGGACCTTGTCACCCCCATGCTGCCCTTGGAGTATCTTTTGATACATTGAACCTTGTTGCCAGCTTGTTTCAACTTTTCCCCTGGTTCCCGGAGGCCAGTGTGAAAAATGACACTCGCAGGTTGGCAAAAAGGCCCTTTAATATCTGACCACAGTCAACATTTCTGGGCCCTTTCTCCATGGGGTGCTTTTCAACTCTGTGGATAAATTAGAATCATCCAGGAGTCTTTTCAGCCATCACAGCCCCCGCCCCGGCACCTGCTCCACCCTGACCCAGAACCACACCCTTTCTGAGACACAGCCTGCCTGTTCCTCCTGGTGCAGGCACAGGGACAGTCTCTGAGGCTGTCCTCTTCTGTCCACCTCGAAAGTTCCAGTCCTAATGTCAGCTCCTCCAGGGTCCTCCCTGACTCTTAAAGGAGAGTTAACCCCCACCCATGTTTCCAGAGCCCCTTCTATTACATCTCCGTCTCAGCTGTGTCATCAGTTGCCCACAGGTGTGTTCGACATGCACCCGTGAGATGCAGGTGGGCCCAGGTTCTGCCTTCTCTGTCACATGACAGGCAGATAGCACAGTGTCTGCTGTAGGGTTGGCACTTTCATGATTTCCCGCAAAACCTTGGTCAGCACATTGCCTGTGCTAGTCCCACACAAAATTGGCTCAGGTCCCCAAGGACTTTTCAGCTTACTTGAAGGGACAGGGGAATGAATCTACAAATTACAAAGGGTTTTGGTTATCTCTTGCTGTGCGGTGAACCTCTCAGGGTTCTGCAGGTTGGCTGGGCTCAGTGGGCGGTTCTTCTGCAGGTCTTGCTCAGAGTATCTCATGTGGCTGCAATCATAAGGTGCCTGGTGCTGGATTTATCTGCAGGCTGGACTTGGATGCTGGCATGAGGGAGCCTCAGTGGTCACTCTATGTGGTCCTTCCAGTAGAAGATCCGACTGTGTGTGTGGTGGTTCAGAACTTCTGAAAGTAGCATCTTAAGAAGGTGGCAGAAGGCACAGGACCTCTCAGTGGCGAGGCCTGAACTTGGCCCCGTGTCATTCTGCCAGGTTCCTCTGGTTCCCAGGACTCACAGGTCCAGCCCAGATTCAATGTGGGAGGGGTCACAGCAGGAGGCATGTACCTTGGGGCCCTCTTTGGAAACAAGCTGCTGCCCAGTGTGATGAGCAGAATCTTTGGAGGGTGCACAGGCTGTGCTGGGAAAAGAGAGGCTCAGGATTGGGACAGGGAACGTTTCTGGAAGATCATGAAACTAGAGCAGATTTTTTAAAATAAATAAAATGTAGCCAAGTAAAGAAAATGGAATGTTTGACAAGGCAAGACAAACACCTCCTAGTACACTTGGAATAGAAGAATAATCCATCAACATGAAAAGTTATGTCATTTTAAAGCCCAGCCAGCAACATTTTATTGTTGAAATCCTAGAAATGCCCCCTTTCTGTGGGTAACGTGCCTGGGAGCCTGCTACACCACGATCCTGGAGGTTTTGTCCTGGAGGTTCCAGCTGAGGAAACAGGACAGAAAAAGGAAAGCAGCAAACATCTGAGAAGAGAGGAGGAAACATCGTTATTTTCAGATTGAGATTGCCTACCTAGAAAACCCAAGACAGTCAACTGAAAAGCTGTTAGAATAATCACAGAGTAGAGGTGGCTAGTCACAAAATGAATGTTCAAAGATGGATTGTTTTCTTATATAGCAATGATAGTTAGGAATCATAATTGGGAAAGTCTTCCGCTCAGAGCTACAGCTGCAAACGTTTACCTAAATATTAATGTGACAAGAGCTGCATAGGATCCAACTAAAGAAAATAATGAAACTCTACTATAAGGAGAAAGAAAAAGATGTGAATGGTTGGAGGGACACGCCCTGCCTCTGTGGGGAAAGTTCAATACTGTAAAGATCCCACCTCTCTTGAGCAATTTATAGGAGGTGTAAGCCAATTCCTATCAAAATAGCAATGGGGCTTTTCTTGGAACATGATAAAATTATTCTAAATTTTATATGTAATACATTGGTAATAAAAAAGAAACATATAAAAACCCATTAAATATTTACAACAGCAGATATGCAAACATACTATAAGCTATAATAACTAAGACAGCAGATGGACATAGCAACAGGCCAAAAAAAAAAAATCCCCAAGTGGACCCAAATGTATAGTTACCATATAACAAATGCAATATTTCAATCATTGAGGAAGAGAATTATTCAATATAGAATGCAGTTATAGTTGGTTAAATATAAGGTAAATGAAAGTTCATGACCTAACTCCATATATATATATATATACACATACATATATACACACACATATATACATATATGTATACATATATACACATATATACATATATGTATACATATATACACATATATACATATATGTATACATATATACACATATATACATATATGTATACATATATACACATATACATATATGTATACATATAGACACATATATGTATACGTATATACACATATATACATATATGTATACGTGTATATACACGTATATACACATATACACATATACACATATATACATATATACACATATATATAAACTATGACAGATTGAAAGAATAAAGGTTAAAAAATTGTACAGTGAGAAAAAGAAAATACAGATGGCTATTTACATAATATTGGGGTGTGGAGGCTTTTATTAATAAGGAGTAAACATAAAGCAGGTTTGGCAGATTTGACAACAACAACAACAAAGAAATATTTCTGTGTCTTCTCAAGGTAGATACAAATTAACCTAAAATGACAAACTAGGTGAAAACATTTGCAACAGAGATGTCAGCTGTGGCATGTATGACCCAATACACAAACAATGCAGAAAAGCAGAAATAGAGATTGCTAGTAAATCCAGGACACTCAACCTCTCTAGTAGTTAATCACTGACTAAAATGAGATGCCATTTCTTATCCACTAAATTGTCAAGGAAGAAAATCTGGCCATTGCCAGTGCTGGGGAGGCAGAGGAAATGGGTGCAATGCCACTTTAGCAACAGGAATCATGGCTGGTTTGAATATTTTGGAGTGAAATTTGGCTTTAAGTGTCTTACAAAATGTAAATATTTGTTCCCTTTGGATGTAGCAATTTCTTGTCTTATACTGTAAGAAGAAAATACACTGTAAAAAGAGAAGCAAGAATATGCACAAATTTTTAAAGCGATACAGTCAGTGTTATTTATAACGGTTAAAAATTAAAAACAGCTGGCAGTGCACGGTGGCTCACGCCTGTAATCCCAGCACTTTGGGAGGCTGAGGCGAGTGGATCACGAGGTCAGGAGATCGAGATTGCGCCACTGCACTCCAGCCTGGGCAACAGACGGAGGCTCCATCTAAAATAAATAAATAAATAAATAAATAAATACAGCCTAACTGTTCACTTTAAAACATGTAAATTAGAACAAATCCACAAAGTACCATATATTGTTTAGCCATTAAAAATTATTGTTTAGACTATAGCAAGGCATGAAAAGAAGTGTACAACAAATTCAAGCAAAAACAAAAACAACAACTGTGAAACTGGCAGTGACTAAATGAGTTACGCTACGTTCCAAACGGACATCCACCTCAACCCTCCAACTATCTACCTGCCCAGAGGGGGAGCAGAAGGCAGGCACGGCAAAGTCTACACAGATGACGAGATTCTCAGTAAGTTCATTTTCTTCTTTGTACTTTTTGAAATGTTTCAAGTTTTCCCTAGTAAACATGCACAACCTAAAAACATCTAAGCTGAAAAGTACTGCTTGAAAAACTAGACGATTGTAGTTATGCATTACTGAATGCCCTGTGTGGCTTAGCCCTGATTTTCAAACCTGTCTCAGAGACTCCTGGCCTTTGCCTTCTGCCACATCCCTTCCTGGGGCCTCAAGGGGTAGAACAAACATATTAGAGCCAAACTAGGTCTATTCGACTTCAACGTTGTGGCGTATATCAGGAAGGAGCTGGAGGGGGACTGGACACTCAAGTTGGCCTGGCAGCCACGAGTCCCAGTGTAGCTGCTTCCCCCAGGATTCCTGCTCCTCCAAAGCAGCCCAGAGCTCTGCCACTTTTGCGGCCCATCGGGATCACTGGTATGTTCTGGAAGCTCTGCCGGGAAAGCTCATAAGGGCTCAGGTGCTCTTTTCTGGGGCCCCTTTTTATCTAGAAAGCGGCTTCTCTTCAAGACCAGTTACCAAGTTGCTTTCATTGTTGGCACAAAAGAATTACAGTGAGGAACCTCAAGCCCTTGATCTAAATGACAATTTCTTCTCTATTTAAAATGTGTGTGGTTGATATCAACTGATACCAACCCACTGTCTCTTTCTCCCTGGGTTCACTTCTTCATGCTGTTTGTAGGGGTGACTCCGCACCCTGCACAGAAGGAGCAGAGCCTTACATCTGCTTTGAACACTCTGTGGACCTGCTGGCGCTGATTCTGTATTACCAGCCCACTGAACACAAAGGAAGAGGGTTGCAGCACTCCATAGTTTAATTTGGAATCCTTTTTTGTTAACAACAAATCTTGTAAAAGTACAAAAAATGGAAAAAAAAAGGAAGAAATCTTTAAGTTAAGTCGTGGCTGCAGTGGCTTTGCAGTGAAGTCACCCGACTCCTTCTCAATAATTCAGATGAATTGAGAATCCCCTTAGAAGTGACAGCCCAAAGTGTAAGAATGATAAACGGCTTTGGCCTTGATAATTTTTATTAAGCACTAAATGTCACATTTAACCTGCATTACTGAAAGCAATTACCCATGTATCAACAGTCAAGCGGCTCGGCGCGCAGTGCCGGCAGAAGCGCGTTCGGCTCCATCTGGGAATAAGGATTTTCAATTAGGAGGCAAATGGCTGCAGAGGGGCTCGGGTCCTCCCCAGTTCCCAGAGGAGGCCTGCGGAGTGAAGTCTTCATACACAAGTAATCGCAGCCGTGTCAACAGACCGTCCCCAGCCATCTGCTGCCAGAGCAGCCGTACTTTATCAAATCTCAATATTTACAGACGCTGATCAGCTCGTGGGGCCAGGATGGCTCCCTGCCAGGGAGTTCTGGGAAATTCATTTTAAGGTGTGTTTCAGTAGGCTAATTAATTTACAAGCACCTGTTTCATCGCTGCGAGCTGTTAGTGCCGCAGATGAGCCCCAGCCGGGGAGGGAGACTGTATCCCGACTAAATTGATTTCAATTGATTTTAATTTGCTGATGGCACAGTTGTAGGTTTAATGTGAACATAGCCTGAAGCCCCCATTTTTTTCCCCTTTTGAAGTAAGCCTTGTGGGTGGCTTATTTCTTGGCCCTTTCATTGCTGGGGAAAGTGGCCTCAGCAGGAGGCTCATGTGACAGACACAGGCAGCAACTGGGCTCTTGAAAGTGGTGCTTGTGGTATACAGTCAGATGTTAGATGTGGGGCTGCCAGCAGACATACAGGAAACCCTGATAAACTTGAGATTGGATAAACAACAAAGGACATTTTAGCAGTTGTGTCCCCATAGGATGTATTTAAATCTGACATTCACATAGAGCCAGGCATCCCAAAAATTATCTTTCGAATCTGGCAGCCCTCCTTAGGTGCTTGGAGTTGTAAAGGAGCAAAGTGCCCTGATCTGGGTGGTCTCCTGGGCTGGTGGGCCTCACTCTGCGCTGCATGCTGGGAAGAGACTCTTGTTAAGGAAATGATATGGGAACACCAGGGGTTTGGTCTAGGCCCTGCTGCTCACTGCACAGAAAGCCGATGACAGAGACAATGAGCCCTGCCAGGGAAGAAGGCTTTCATCGGGTGCTGCAGCTGAGGAGACGGGAGCTCAGTCTCAAATCCATCTCCCTGACTGACTAGGGGTTTATGTAGCAGGAAAGAAATGTAACCCAAAAGGAATTAGGGAGGGGTAAGGAAGAGGAGTGGTCGACAGGAAGTAGGTGGTTCCTTAGGCGATCATGATGGTGAGGGGTCTGGCATCTCATTGTCCAGATGAGATGGTCTGGTGAGTTTCAGCTCCTTGATACTACCTGGGAGGTCTGATGCTTGGTTGCCTGAAAAAGGAACTCAGATAAGACAAATGTAACTTTCTCAAGTTTTAAGACTGGCTCTCCCCTCATAGCAACCTGAAGTTACTTCCTCGCAGGCTCTGTTCAGGCAGTGGGAACTCTCAACCCACTGCCCGAATATGCTGCTGCCTGACGCCTGGCAACACATTGCTGAAACAAATCACAAAGCTTGTTGAAGGATGTGTACATCTGGCCCTCAGCCAGGCCAGAAACGTGGAAAATTATTTTGGAAATCCTTTCATGTAGCCTTCATTGCAGTGTTGTAGGTTTAGCAGTGCCCCCATGTTAAAGGGCACCATGAGGAACAGCTCTTGAAAGCTGTCCTCATCACCACTGTGAGGATGACTCTTGGCATCCTGGCCACCCTCTTTTTATGAGGACCCACAGGACAATTTTCTCTTAAGTCTTCGTACCAGGAATAAATTGAACTTCCGGTCTGCTTTTACTTTTGGATGATGGGATTTGACCACATGTGACAGTGAGTGCCTGTTTGTTGACCTGTTTCTCTGTGATGTGCGTCGCACTCCATATCTGGGTCTTCGTTCAATCCCCCATAGTGTAACACAGTATTTCCTACACGTAGGGACTCAATAACTGCTTCTCCAAGAAATGATAAAAGCATCTTTGGAAGTAAACTGAGGAGATAACTGATTATAATTGGATTATATCAATACAGAATGTCACAACTAGACATGGTTTACAATCATCCTTGGGAGGTGATGAATATCTGGAATAGGTGAGTTGAACCTGCCTCCACAGGCCATTACACTGATAAGTTATATGCATGTGCACGTAGACATACATGTATCTTTATACACACACATACATAGGCGTGATATGAGCATCATATGTGATTGCGTATGTGATAAATACATAAATATAAATACAGACCCACTTGTGCACTAGCAAAGATGCTATCTGAGATGGTATTACCTAAAAATGCACAGCAGATGGTGGATGAGATAGAAAATTACTTTCTAATGTGAGTTAAGAATCATCCGTAAGGAAGGAGCCCAGAATATAGAGATGTGTGCGGGTCAGCCCCTGTGGACCAGAAGGACAGGACCCCCACTATAGGCAGAGTCCAAGGCCTGGGGTCTGGGGTCTGAGATTCTAGCCATCATGGTCCCCCATCATGACCACAGAGGCTCAAGTCAAGAAGCACTTCAAACAAGACACCCAAGAAGGGGTGGGACAGGCTCTCACCCTAGGCTCACTGCTGGCTACTGCACGGACTACTCGGCGAAAGAGCCCAGAGCTGCTAGGAAGCTCTGCCAACTGTGAGGCCCCGTTCCTCAGCAACACCATGCAGTTGGCACCCTGTTACTTCTATAATACCTCTTCTACCCCAGTTCCCATCTTCTCTCTGGTCCCCAGATCAAAACGGGGACCTGGGACTGTGGAGCAGTGGGAGCTGCCTGTAAACGTGGCCTTAGCTTGAGCTCCCGTTGAAGAACACTGGAGATGGGGCTTGAACACCAGAAACTGACTTCTCACCATTCTGGAAGCCTGAGTCCCGGCTTTCCAGGTTCTGGTGACGACCCTGCTTCAGGACTACAGATGGCCACCTTTTCACTGTGTCCTCATATGGGGGTAGGGGGAGAAGAGAGAGAGCTCTTTGATGTCCCTGCTTGTAGAAGCACTAATCCTGTCATGAGGGTTCCAGCAGCATGAACTTGTCCAACCATAATTACCTCCCAAAGGCCCCATCTTCAAATCACACTGGAGGTTAGGGCTTCGGCTGAGCGTTAGGGAGGCACACTCAGGTCCTAATGGAGGCTGTTAGGCATCTCTATTTGCACTGGGTTCTATTGCTGACCAGCCATTGATGAAAGCTTTGAAATTCTAGTGCAGTTCAGCATGGCCGCAATTATTGGAGCTTGAGAGGAAAACAAAAACCCAGCAACTTTTTAAACAAGCGCTCACCTCAGCCATTAGGAGGAAAAAGGAAGGTAAATTTCCTGCATACCAGCTTCGAAAAATGCTATGTTCTGTGGAGCTTCTGAGACAAATGATGACAGAATGGGTTAACTTGCTGTAGGAGATCATTAATTCTAAGCCAACTGCATCATGCTGATGAGCTATCAATAATGTCATACTCAATTTTTGAATAAATCAAGTCCTTGTTTGTGACAAGGTAACCAAATTATCTGCAATAGGAAATACTTGCCCTACCAGTCTCTAGCAGACAGAATGAGGAGAACACACATGGGCTGGGCATCCAAAAGTGTACGACGTTAAAAATGTTCCCATGTTCACCCCCTAGAAATTATCATGTGATTCAGCAAAAGAATGGCGCTGCCATATTGCCACTTGACGTGTATTCAGGAGCAGATTTTGAATGCAATCACGACTAGTGTTTTAAAATTGAATACATATAATTTAGCCGAGATTGAATTATTGCCACATATGCAAAAATTGTGGATAAACCAATAAAGACTGTAAATATGTTTTGAGTTTTTTTTCTGTTTTTGTTTTTGTTTTTTGAGATGGGGGCTCACATTGTCACCCAGGCTGGAGTTCAGTGGCACGATCATGGCTCACTGCAGCCTCGACCTCCCAGGCTCAAGCAATCCTCCCACCTCGGCCTCCTGAATAGCTGAGACTACAGGTCCATGCTCCCATGTCCGGCTTTTTTTTTTGTATTTTTTTGTAGAGATGGGTCTTGCCACATTGCCTGGGTTGGTCTCAAACTTCTGGGCTCAAGCGATCTGCCTGCCTCAGCCTCCCAAAGTGTTGTGATTACAGGTGTGAGCCACTGCGTCAGGCCCACATATGTATGTTTTATTCCAATCTGAGTTCTCAGAATGATCAGGAATATAACAGCCATCTAGAGTTGTACCTATGCTCTTGCACACTTTTCGTGGAGAACATTATCCTGGGAGGTACAGACTTTTAATCGTAAAAAAGGAAATGGTGAAACACAGCAAATAATATGAGTAGGAGCATGAAGCCCGCCATTGAGGAGGGGACTTATTTCCCTTTTAAGAAGGGCCCGTGATCCCACCAGACAGGGTTCATTAATTTAAGACAGTTGAACTTGCCAGCGTCAGAGTTCACAATTCAATTATGAAGGGAGATAATCTTCCCGGGGTGGTTTATTTAGCCTGTGATTTTTAATTAATTCTGCTCCATCAGGGAATGCTTCAGGGATCAGCCTGCGCCCATGATCTCAGGGCTGTTATCTTCATTTTAGTAGATGCTGCCCTGGCACACATGTGGCATAAAATACTTTCATGTAGTCTTGACCACATTTGGCTGCCGACCTCTGGAGTCAGCAGAGTGGAGTGGAAAAGACACTTTAAATAGAGAGGAAAATGATCTCTGGAAGCTGCTGGGCTGTGTCCTTACACTGCGGACTCTGCTTATGGCAGCTGCTCCCCATCCCCCTCCACTGGTGTGGACGCTGAAACTAAATAGTAACAGACCCGACTTCAGGGAAGACCCAGTTTAATAGAAGCACGTCTGTGGGGAGGCTCCCAGTCTCATGAGAATCGGGCCCGCACTCTGGCTACCATCTACCCTATTGCTTCTCTCCGAGGGCCCCTGGTTTCAGATCTCTCCCTACCTAGGCTTTTGACAAAGGCAACGACGTCAGGTGGCTGTCACCCGTGGTGGTCAGTCCTAGGGATGGGTGAGATTACAATAGCTGGACTCTCAGGAGTACAGACTCTCGAATTGCTAACGGGTGCTGCACACCATCCAGACGGTAATAATTTGCTCATCAGGTATGTTTGGATAGGATAGCCCCATTCTAGACTTTATGTTATTACAACATACTCATATATATCCATTCATTCACTGGGCACACATCAGGGTGCACGCTGTGTCTCAGGCACTGGGGACAGAGTGGTCAGGGAAAGCTCAGCTAGGTGAGGCCACCGCAGCCCCAGTCTCAGTAGCCTGACACAGCAGAGTCATCACTCACACACACAATGCAGACCCCGAGTTTCGACTGGGCCCTGTCCTCCACCCGCCCTCCACAACACACTGTCTGGAAATTGCTGGTGGTGGAATGAGAAAATGGGAGTTCTGGAAGACCTCCCTCCAGCAGTTCAGTGCTGTGGGCTGGAATTGACGGGGGTTATTTTCACTCTCAGTCCGTTGGCTTGAATTATACATGTGTCCCCCGCACACAAGGGTGTCAGGAAGTGTGGTTCCACCATGCGCCCAGGGGCAGAGCTAACGGCCACGCGGTGTTGGAAAGACAGGCGCAGGCGAGATCCGATACTGTGGTGCATGCATTTTCCCTGGGCAGCCAGACATTAAACAGGCGAGGACAGGGTTGATTAATTATCTTCCTGGTAGGTGCTGTGGGTAGCACGAGGTGCCAGGGTGCTGTCCTTGGGTGTTGCTGTCTATTCATGAGTAGTTTCTCTTTTTTCTGTTTGTTTTTGGTTTTGTTTTGTTTCGTTTCGAGATGGAGTTTCGCTCTTGTCATCCAGGTATGAGTGAAATGATGTGATCTCGGCTCACTGCAAACTCCGCCTCCCGGGTTCAAGTGATTCTCCCTGCCTCAGCCTCCCGAGTAGCTGGGATTACAGGTGTCCACCACCACGCGCAGCTAATATTTTGTATTTTTAGTAGAGACAGGGTTGCATCCTGTTGGCCAGGCTGGTCTTGAACTCCTGACCTCAGGTGATCTGCCTACCTTGGCCTTCCAAAGTGTTGGGATTACAGGCATGAGCCACCACGCCCGGCCATGAGTAGGTTCTTTATTAGATGTTTTTCATTCTTTGCATGGAATAAATGATGAAGTCATAAATATTTGGAAGTGAAGGACTCTGGACTGATAACACTTTTCCGTGGCTTTTAAACTGTATTCAGTGAATCTCCTGGGTGTGTCAAGGGGGCTGATGTGACCAGAGAAGCTCTGACCTGGCCTTGTGATCCACACGGAACTGCCGCAGCCGGCCACAGCAATAGCAGCCTAGTATTTTAGGGTTTGTGCATCAGATTTCACACACACACACAAAATTGGTTCTGCTGCTTTAACATATATAATACAAATAGGCTTGTTTCAAACTAGCTTTTTGCTGTCTGGGGCCCAAAGAAGTTAAGCTTTTTTCTGTCTGGGGCCCAAAGACTTCTTAAGGCTACATTTGAAACTACTGTCAGAGCAGACTCGTTGCTTTGATTTTTTTTAGTGATTTTTATTGTGGTAAATATACACAAAATAAAATTAACCACTTTAACCATTTTTAAGCATACAGTTAAGTGGCATTAAGTATATTTACATTGTCCAACCATCACTTCCTTCGATCTCCAGAACTTTTCACTATCTCAGACTGAAGCTCTGCACCCATTAAACATTCATTCCCTTCCCTGCCCCCCAGCCCCTGGCAACCCCCATTCTACCTTCTGTCTCCATGAATGGGGCAACTCGAGCGACCTCATATGAGTGGGATCGTACAGTATCTGTCCTTTTGTGACTGGCTTACTTCACATAGCATAATGCCCTCAAAGTTCATCCACACTGCAGCATGAATCAGAATTTCATTCCTTTTTTAAGACTGAGTATTCTAAGGTATGTACACACCACGTTTTGTCCATCTGTTCATCTGTGATGAACATGGATTGTTTCCGTCTCTTGGCTGTTGGGAATAATACTGCTGTGAACGTGGGCAGACAAGTATCTGTTGGGGTCCCTGCTTTCCATTTTTGGGAATATATAACTCGACATTGCTTTGACTTGAAAGTTATTTATTTTTTTCCATCAGAAAAGTAACACCTATTCATGTTACTTGAATTTAAAAAAAGTTCAGATCAACAAGGTGCAAAGTGCTCTGCTAGCCCTTTTGAATGAAAAAGTGTTCCCATTGCAGTGACTCTGAAGGATGGAGGGGGAATTGCTGAAAGGAGCTGTGGCCTGAGCAGCCCTAGAACTTCCTTGGTGGAAGGGCGCATGGATGGCCTCAGACTACTCAGGATATTGGCTGTTTAAGGAACTATGCTGTATATCCAAGCAGAGAAAAGTTACAATTTTACTCAGGCATTAAGAGTTTCAGAATTAAACCACTTTTGGATCTTACATTTGGCTTGAGATAATGAAGCTTCTGCAACCCCATGTTATTTCCTTTAGAGCTTTGCTCTCTTGTTTTGTGGGAGCGCATCCTGCAGTGGCTTCCTCAGAAAGAAGGCATGGGAAGTAAATTTCCTGAATGCTCGTGAGTCTTAAATATCTTTGTCTGTCTCTACTTTGATTAATCATTTATTAATAAGGTATAGAATAGAGATAAAATTTTGTTATGATTTTGAAGGTACTGACCCATTACCTTCTAGCATCCAAGCCATTAGTAATAATCCTATTTTCTTGCCAGTGATTGCTTTAGGAATATTTATGGGACCAAATTCAGGCCCAAGAACACAGGCAGGATTTGACAGAGAAAGAGTCCACGTTTCTAAACAGGGTGCAATAAGGACACTTCCCTCCTTTACCTTTCTTTTTGGAAGTTGTCCCTGGAAGTAATGTCTGAAATTCCATTCTGCCCCCATTTGGAGGATAAAGCCCAGAGGTGAGGGTGGTGGAGAAGGGGAGTGTGCAGACTTGCAGGGAGGGAGTGGGGCAGTGAGGGGCATCTGCCCACCCCCTGGTTGATCTGTCCATAGAACAACTTGCATGGGACAGCTGGCCTGTCTGCACCCCCACTTTGGGGGCCACTCCACAGTCTGGGGCTGGTGCAGCTTAGGAACTACATTTTAAGTTTTATTTAATGTTAATTAATCGAAACTTGACTTTCAATGGGCATATATAGTTAATGGCCCCTACCATGGCCAGCACAGCTCCACACGCAACACGAGCTGCCTTGTGCACCTACCGTTTGTGTGTGTCTGGCATGGGGCTTCCGGACTCTGCAAGCAGTCACGCTTCACCCACCGCTCCTGCCCATGTGGGGTTTGTGGTGGTCGTGATTCGTTTGCTTGCTTGTGTTGTCCTCATTTTGGCAAGAAGTGGGGATTAGAAATACTCCTGTGTGTCAGCCTCTTCTCTTTAATATGCATGAGGTGCATTTGTTTTCTTTTGTAAGGTGTCTAATTCTGCCTGTAGATCCACTTGATATGAATCATGTTGATTAAGAACTTATATTTTTCTCTGGTGCAGGGAACATTATTGGAAATTGCAGGTCTTAGTTCATCAGTTTCTACAAATAACTGAGTAGTTTTCTTTTCTTTTCTTTCCCTTTTTCTTTCTTTCTTTTTTTTTTTTTTCCGGAGACAGAGTCTCGCTCTGTCACCCAGGCTGGAGCGCAGTGGTATAATCTTGGCTCACTGCAACCTCTTCCTCCCAGGTTTAAGCAATTCTCCTGCCTCAGCCTCCCAAGTAGCTGGGATTACACGCGTGCACCACCACAACCAGCTAATTTTTTTGTGTATTTTTAGTGGAGATGGGGTTTCACCATGTTGGCTGGGCTGGTCTCAAACTCCTGACCTCAGGTGATCCACCTGCTTTGGCCTCCCAAAGTGTAGGGATTACAGGCATGAGCCACCACACCTGGCCAGTTTTCCTTTCTTTTTTGGATCCTTTTTTGTGAAAACTACGTGGTTGTAGCATTCCTCTGTCTTTCCTCGTATGCCTCACGTTTCCTCGAACTGGTTTTTCTCTTCGCATTTCCTCTTGTATTTGCTGTGCGTCTGCCTTGGGCTGGCATCAGTGCCAGGGATGTGGCTTTCGGCAACCCCCATTCTGCTCTCTGTGCTTCCTATTGCAGTGCTACTGAGCATATCTAGCTCCCTAATTTCTTCCTTCAGCACAGGGGTGTCCAATCTTTTGGCTTCTCTGAACCACACTGGAAGAAGAATTGCCTAGGGCCACACGTAAAATACACTAACAATAGCTGATGAGCAAAAAAAAGTAAAAAAGAAAAAAATCACAAAACAATCCCATCTTGTTTTAACATAGTCTATGCATCTGTGTTGGGCCACATTTAAAGCCATCCTGGGCTGCATGTGGCCAGTGGGCCATGGGTTGGACAAGCTTGCTTTAGCATTTTAGCTTGCTTTTCTCCTCATTTTCTCTGCATATCATCTCACATTATATCTCTTGTCTTAAAAATTCATTATTTTCCTAGTTCCCTTGAGTATAAAGCCATTTTATGAACTTTGTTTTGTGGAATGAATGGTATTTCATGGTACTTGCATCATCTCTTTTGCATGCTATAATCTTTGTTTTTTGGGGCAGTAAAATTTTTGCATATGTTCACAATAATCTTTTTCTCCTTCTCTTACCTTTGAATTGGAGAGGTCCGAGATTGCTGTTGGCCCCAGTGTTGAAGTGGGTGATTCTCCGTGGCCCCATTCCTGTCCTCGGAGGCCCCATATCATCCTTTCTGTAGTCCCTCTGCGGGGTTCCAGTCCCTGACGCACGTCCTGTGCCCCGGGAGTGTACAGGGGGCAGAAGCCTGGCATCTGGGGTGCTTCCCTAGTTGCTCGACCATCAGTGCTGGGGTGAGTTCTCAAAGTTGGGAGCACGTCTCCTTTAGCAAGATACCCTGATATCCGCCGTTAGTCCTGCGTCACTGTGACAATGGCACTTCTCTCACTGTGCACAACTCAGAGACCTCTGGTGTGGCCCAGGCCCCCCAGCTGCTGTGCTTTCCCTGGGGTGGGGACTGACACACCTTCCTCTGTTCTTCTGCATCTGGGATCTTAGCGCCTACAGAGTCAGGGATCGGGGTTGCCCAAGATTTCTTCACCATCTGCTTCAGCAAATGGCTCTCCTGGAAAGGTCGGCAGGTGAGCCCGATTTCTGAATTTTCACTCAGATTCGCCAGTTGCATTGTTTGACCAACATTTCTCAACACGTGTGATGCGTTCTTGGTGCCGTCATGTTGATGATGTTTTCTTCGTGGCTTTTGTTTCTTTGTAAAATGTTTACTCGGTTCTGTGAAGAGAAGCAGGAGATTCCATGCCTTATGCCACACCCCTATCCTTCCTGGAAGTGTTCTGGGTGTCCCAGGAGGGTGGGTTCTGAAGGAGAGACAGATCTCAGGATAAACAGTTTTAGGTACATTGTGAGATTTTTGTAGCTTTAAGATTTGTATGAGAGGTGAGTTATTACACAAAGAGAACAATTGTGATAAATTTTTTATCACTGGAAGAGGGGAAGCTTAGAGTTATGGAACTATCGAGGAGTTACACGGACCACTGGTCTCAAAGACTCTTCTGTTTTTCTTCGGTGTTTGGTCCATAGAACTGGGAAAAACAGGAATTTTCTAAGAAGAAGCATCTGACAACTTTGAGAAATTACTTTAATAGCAGAGCAGGAGAGAAAATAGAAAGAGGATATGTTTTTTTTTTTTTTAACTTGAAGTACCAGAGTCAATCCAAGTAAATAAATAAAATAACGTTTGCATTCCACACAGAGAGTTGAAGCAGGAATGCAGGAAATAGTCTTGATGCCTAAATTTTTCGCACCAATGCAGATCTGAGTGCAGGGGAAGAACTATGTGTGATTTTGTCATCATGAACCCAAGGACAAAATTGAGGCAAGAGCAAATGTGTGCTCCATCATAAGTAAGTAATTAATGAAAAAGCACCAGCTTGTATATAAGATTTATAATGTAAAGGCTTGCTCTGTTTGTGGGTTAGTTTCAAGACAGAACCTATTAGTAAAGTGTGAGGCGTGCATTTAACACAGAATTCTGTTTTTAATAGAATGGGGCGGGGGTGACGTATGCACAGAGAAGCTGTTTGGGCCCAAGGCCACGTGGCTCAGGTGGAGAGCACGTTCAAGACCCTGCTGCTCCGTCCTCTCCCAGTTCAGCAGAGTGCTCAAAATAAGGGCCTTCCGAGTGCTGAGCTTTTCAAACCCCACACATGAAGTGACAATAAAATCACTACTCTGAGCAAGATCGACATTCTTTGATTTCTTGGTAGTCCTGTTTAGAACCACAGCCCTTTCCTGCAGTGAGTATGTGAACCCGGTGACAACACCCCACGGCTTTCTTCAGCACCCACCCCACCCTGAGGGCCATTTGTCACTGTCCAGGGCCTGTGGGTGGGACGTTTACAGGAGACATCAGTCCGTGATTCCACCCCGCTGCCACCGCCCCAGTCCGGGGATGGAGCCAGACACTGGCAGGCTGCGCGATACTCTCCTGGAGCCTGGGGCTGTGTTTGCCTTGGTGGGATTTGTTTTCCCTAGCACGTTGCCTGGAGCGCTGATGTGTTGTAGGAGAAAGACGTTGTTATGACAATGTTAGCCTCTCAGCAGATTGCCGAGCCTGGAGGATTGCATGCGAGACGTCACGCAAACACTTTTTGGAGCTAATAATGTCGCGCCATATGTAAAGCAAGAAAAATTATTTAAATAGGTAGCATTTGAAGGAATAAAACAATCAGAAGGCTTTTGGGGATAATGAAGATTACTCTGAATTGTTTAAACAAGATACAAGCTTTTAAACAAACTGCATGCTCGTGGCATCCTCCACGTCCCTCCTTAGCTACACCTTATTCATGCCATCAGAATTTATTTTCAGCATTTGTCTTTTTATAGATTAAACTAGATCTCTAGGTAACATTGTTGGAGAAACATCCTTTCTGTTTCATATGGCAAACATGAAGCTTCTGATGAATCATATTAACTGGAGGAATAACATCTTTCGAGCGCAGAGAAGGAAAAAGTGTTTAAAATAGAGGAAGGGAACTTCAGGCTGGAGCTGCTATATCGGGTGGTCGCTCTTCTTGTTCTCCTTTCCAATGTCTCCCTTTCTGGAGCATCATTTTACAGCGCTGCGCCTCAGGCCCGTGGCTGGAATAATGACAGGAAATCTATCTTCCTCTCCATACTCACCGTGTACAGGACATACACATCTCACATGTTTTAATAAAGGCTCTTTAAAATGGCAAAGCCCGACATATCATTTATAAATCCAAGCCTCACCAGGGCCACGAGAAATAGAACCACTTGAACAGCCAGTGTGCCTCCTGAACAGCCACCGCCCTTCAAAAGCAACATCATCTGAAAGTGCTCGAGGCTTTGCTGGCAAACACCATCTGTTTATTGAGACAGGGTCTTGCTCTGTCACCTAGGCTGGAGTCCAGTGGCGTGATTATGGCTCACTTCAGCCTCTATCTCCTGGATGTAAGTGATCCTCCCACCTCAGACTCCAAGTAGCTGGGACCACCTCCGAGTAGCTGGAATCACCACAGCTGGCTAATTTTTGTATTTTTTATAGAGAAGGGGTCTTCTTATGTTGCCCAACCTGGTCTTGAACTCCTGGGCTCCAGCGATCCTCCTGCCTCGGCCTCCCAAAGTGCTGGGATTACAGGCATGAGCTGCTGCGCCCGCCTACACCTTCTTTACACAGTCGGCTGGTGCTTGCAGGTGCTGTGCTGTTTTCTGGGAAGGCTGGCTCCGTCACGAGCCATCCATTTTCTCTCCCTGTGTCATCATGGACATGGCAGGGTGACTGGAGACTCTAAAGCGAGGTGAGAGGCTGACAGGTGCTGTGTCAGGGACTTCCCTTCCGCGTCACCTCAGGGGCTGTGTGTGGGGGAGAGGGAACAGTATATCCGCCTGTCCTCTCTGAAACATCAGGTTAAAAATTCAAATGTAGGCCACACACGGTGGCTCATGCCTGTAATCCCAGCACTTTAGGAAGCCGAGGCAGGCAGATCACCTGAGATCAGGAGTTCAAGACCAGCCTGGCCAACATGATAAAGCCACATATCTACTAAAATTACAAAAATTAGCCAGGTGTGGTGGTGCACACCTGTAATCCCAGCTACTTGGGAGGCTGAGGAAGGAGAATCACTTGAACCTGGGAGGTGGAGGTTGCTGTGAGCTGAGATCGTGCCATTGCACTCCAGCCTGGGCGACAAGAGCAAGACTCTGTCTCAAAAAATAACTAACTAAATAAATAAATTGAAATGTAAAGATCAGCTCCACGAAGTCCCTTCTGGGACTAACATGCTGTGGGCGCCTCCTTTCCTGTTAATGTGTTGGCATGTTCACTGGACTCAAGACACTGTTTTCTAGACCTAAGACCCGCCTGCATCCCTGACATCAGGGTTGGCTTCTCCCATCCTGATCCCTCACACCTGCGTTACGTTCTTCCTGGTGCCCTGCACTGCGCCGGAACCATTCGGTTCTCATCCTCTCCCTCCGCGCTCGCCCTGCGCTCCGCTGGAAGCATTCGTTCCCGTCCTCTCCCTCCGCTCTTGCGTCCTTCCTTGAAGTCGGAGTTTCTCTCGTGCACGTTTGCACTTTGCAGGCTCCAGCCGGGTCCCTTGCACACGCTGATGCCCTGGGGATGCCGGTTGTAGTGACCTGGTCCCTGTGACTAAGGGGCCGTGGGGAGGCCTGTCTGTCTCTCCCTCTGCCTCTGATCCCCATATGACCCCGCCATGCTGCTGTAGAACTTGGCCCAGGAAGCTCGAGCAAATGCGGATGAGAACCAAACTTTGTCCCCAAACAGAAGCCCTGGCTGGACACCCAGCTCACCAAGCCTAGGTTTGCTGTTCTGACCCCAGCACCTGAATCAAATTCCTTTCAAGTTTCAAAGAAGTAAAACCTCGGTCTGTGACAAATGTCTCTAACATGAAACATGTTCCCAGACTTCCAGGATACAAAACAGAGCCGCGGTCCTCTTTCCCTGTATGAACAGTGTCTTTGTGAGAGAGCGTCTTTGTTCAGAAGGGGAAGAAAGAATGAATCATGCTACGGAACACTCAGGCAGGTGCCGGCCATTCTGGAAACACGTGTATTTCGGCGTATCGTGTACTGGCACGCTGCAGGGAATAGCAATGAATAGTGTGGAACACAATCATGTGCATTGTTGATGTTTGTTAAAATAAAGATATTCAATTTATAATAAAAGGGATTAAAAGCTTAATTCATGACTATGTTAATATTTGTCTGCAAGTACACAGATAAATGGCAACGCACCTTATCACGTTGAACACCTGCGCGCACAAGTTCCTCTGCTGAGATCGCCATGGGATTGTGTGTTTCACAGAGCTTAAACTTTCATTTCCCAAAATAATGATATCATTCATTTACAGGTACAGATAGGCTCGCCTTACTCTCACTCTATCCTGAAATGAGTATTGTGGCTTCAGCTACAAAAATACGGGATTAATTAGGGCAGTGATATGCCACAATCTGCCGGCGACAACAACAGCTGGCTGAACGCACCACTGCCGCTGGCGTCCGCATGCACCCCTCCTAAAAGCCCATGGGACAGGGCGGCAACCAGCTGTTTCCTCCTCCTGCAGAGTGGGTGCAGCGAACACAGCTTCACGGAGAATTGCTATTCACGGATGCTTGGACATCAAATCACGTTTCCAAATGTCCCACGGAACTTGCTCTTAAAAAACACTTATGATAAATTATTTGGATAAAGCATCCTGCTTAAAAAAACTACAAATATTTATGAACAACTCTGACTTGACCATTCCTGGGCTAATTACCCTGGAAGATGCAAAGGTAGGTCAGGCTGTGATTCAGACAAAAACCAGATGGGAATAAAATGACAGAGGTACAAGCTCCATACTTTATTCCACAGGACAGATCCTATGTAGATGGCAGACCATAGATAGCCTTAAGGCTCTTGGCTGCATTCACGTCCTACTGCTGCCATAACAAAGTACTGCATACTGGGTTGGTTAGAACAACAGAAATGTGTCCTCTTACAGTTCTGGAAGCCACAAGCCTGAGATCAAGGTGCTGGCAGGGTCATGGTCCCTCTGAGGGCACCAGGGAGGACCTATCTCCATGTCTCTAAGGCTTCTGGGGTTCCCTGGCTGGGCAGCACCACTGCAGTCCTCACACAGTCACTCCCCAGGGCCTCTTCTCTGTATCCAGCCATATTGGACTAGGACCCACCCTATGTGAGAATGACCGCATCGTACTTTAATTACATCACAATGACCTCATTTCCAAATAAGGGCAATCTGAAGTACTGGGGTTTAAGGCTTCAACCTGTGAATTTGTGGGACACCATTCAGCCCAGAGCACTGACTGGTGCTAGTTATATTTGTGTGTCTGGCTGTACCCTGTGCTCACCTGGTTGATGTCATGTTCCTGAACTTTTGTGAGTGCAAGAGAAGAGAAGGTATGTGAACTGGCCCCACTGCCACTCTATGGAATAAGCCACACCTCACAGCTGGGAGGAGATGCAGGTCTGTGGCGTGGACGAGGAGTTCCGGACATCTCAGTGTATCTGGGAGGGAATGTGCCTTTCGGTGGTTAAGTCTGTGACATCTGCTGAATCAGAGTAGAACCTGTTGGCTGAGGAAGGCTTGACTTCTGCCACGATGCAGATGGTACTACAGCTCAAATACAAACGCTCACAGCCGACACCTGTGCTTTCCACGCACCATGTTTTGTTCTGGGCCTAGTGGAAGAGAGTAAGCCTGAGAGGTGAGAGTTTGACCATACAACTCTGTAGGGAGGGAGGTGCCCTCATATTCTCACCTTGCACCAGGTGCTGTGTTCTTCGTGGAGTTTAGTCCTCTTATGGAGAACTCCTGACCTCATTGCCGGATAAGGACACCAAGGCCTAAAGCAGTTTGAGTAATTTACTCCAAGCGTCTTAGCCAAGTACCAGGTGTTGACCATCAGTCTGGGGCCCTGAGAGCTACTGTCAGCCACAGTGCTATAAACTCTCCCCACCAAAACCACAATAAAAATTTCAGAAGGATGAGTTAACAATGGCAGAGAGGGGACAGGATGTCTGGGGTGGGTCTGGTGAGGGTGAAGCAAAAGGACAGTGGCAATAATACAGGTGCAAAGTGATGAGCTTTGCAGGACAGATGAAGAGGAAAGAACGCTGTTCAATAGAAGACATTAAATCAGAAACAGACTGGCTGTAAAGGACGGTCATTGGTGCATTCTAGTTTATTTACAGCTATCTTAATTTACACCATTTAGTATTTTCTGTAAAGAATCCATTGCATATGCATTTAAGATAATTTAGAGAAAACATTGTGCAACTTTGCATGTGGATAAATTCACAAACCTGAAAAAAAGTTGTCAGATCTTGTATTCTGCTACCTATTTTGGTTTAACATAGATCAGATAACCTAATATTGGAGAATGCAGACCAGAGAAGCTTTGAGCCTTGAAGGACAGTCACACCCCCACCACAGTGAGTGAGCGTGGGGACAGACTGACCTGGGAAGATCCCACTAGGCCTAGGAGCACAGCCCGTGGTAGACATCCAGCACCAGCAGGTGCAGAGGGACCAAAGCTGACCTTCAGGATCAGGTCAGCTGAGAGCACAGCTCCAGTGAAGTGAAGCCCAGTGCCTGAGAAATGGGAGCAGCTGGAAACCAGCAGCGAGTGGGCTGCCTGGACCCTGAGTGAGGTCAGAAGCTCTTGTGCATTCAGCTGGACATGACAACTTTGGGCAGCACTGGACACCCAGATGCTGACTCTAGCCAATACCCTGCAGCAACTGGCAGATACACCTGTCCCTGAGCACAGGGCAGGCACATCACTGTACCTCATGTATGGAGAACGTGACTGTCAGGAGGGGAGCTGCTTCTGGGGCAATTGGTGAGACTAAGCCTGAAACAGAGGAGGTAGCAAACACGGCTCAAAGCTTCTCTGGAAACATCTCGCAAGACATATGGTCTGACAACTCTTTAGGTCTGTGAATTTATTAATGTGCCAAGTTGAATGATATTTTTAGTCACCTTTAAATGCATATGTAAAGGATTCCTTGTAGAAAATGTTAAATGTACAATTTGGATAGCCGTGAAGGGTTGAGAGCCAACGAATAAGCAATGGAGTAGATGGATGGATAGGCGACAAAATGGATGGATGGATAGATGACAGAGCAGATGAATGGCGATGGAGGGATGGATAGGCAATGGAATGGTTGGGTAAGCAATGGAGCGAACGATGTGGAATGATAGATGATAGACTGGATGGATGGATAGGCAATGGAGGGATGGATATGCGATGGAGTGGATGGATAGGTGACAGAGTGAATGGATAGGCAATGGAGTTGATGGATGGACAGGTGATGGAGTGGATGAATGGATAGGTGACAGAGCAGAAGAATGGGCTATGAAGCAGACAAATAGGTGATGGAGAGACGATCAGGCAGTGGAGTGGATGGATGAACAGTAACAGAGGGATAGATAGGCGATGGAGGGACAGATAGGTAGTGGAGTGGGTGAATAGACAGTGGAGTGAATGGATAGGCGGTGGAGTGGACGGACAGGTGGTGGAGTGGACGGACAGGTGGTGGAGTAGACGGACAGGTGGTGGAGTGGACAGACAACTGTTGGAGAGGATGGATAGATGTTGGAGAGGATGGACAGGTGGTGGAGTGGACGGACAGGTGGTGGAGTGGACGGGTAGGTGGTGAAGTGGATGGGTAGGTGGTAGAAGCAAGTTCCAGGTGCAGTTCCAGGGAGGTGATGTTTGGGAGTGTGGCCTTTGAAAGGACAGTGAGGACAGCCAACTGAGAAAATCACATTTGTGCTCTGTGAGAGATTCAGGCTGAAAGGCAAGTGTTCACTCCACATCTCTGACTACACTTCCGAGGCCTTCAATTGACCTCTGTCTGTGTGCTCAGCTCCTTGCCCTGTCTCTCTGCTCCAGAGACAGGACCCTCACTGCATGGCATTTTGATAATGGCTTGCACATCTGCAGTTCTGAGGCTGTGTGCCCTTGGGCTGGCCCTCTCTTGTTCGTCCTTCCTCCCCAGCGGCTGACGAAGAGCCCGCCCAGGATCAGCACCTGGCTGCTCTGCCCATGCTGCGCGGTTCAGCCTGGCAACTGCTGGGGCAGTTGGTAACACCACCGACCATCTCCTCTTTCCTTTTCTTTCTCTTTCCCTCTTGTTCTTTTATTTCTTCGTTATTTTTCTATTTTTGCTTTTTTGCTGACTTCTCAGTTCTTGATTTTTCTTCGTTTCCCACCCTTTCATCGTCTCCAACTCCACACTTGCCCTGCCAATGGGTTGGGACTGCCTCGCGATGGGAACAAGGGCCCACTGTTAAGCAGAAGGATAAATCAGTGTTCACAAACGTTGGTTATATCTATCATTTAAGATTCAGTTTTAAGGACATAGACAACTGCAGCTGTGTGGTTGGGTAAAGATGTTATTGCAAATCAGTATTTATTCATACAAATCTTTTAATCTGGATTATTCCTGCAGAGCTGTAGTATCCAATATGCTAGCACCTCATTGCATGTGGCTGTTAATTTAATTAAAATTTTAGTTCCTAATTCTTGTTAGCCACATTTTAAGTGCTCAAAATGCCACGTGGGGACTGGGAGCCGCCATATTGGATAGAGCAGGTATGGACATTGTCACCATCACAGAAGCTTTTAGTGGACAGTGCCGCTCTAGAGGGTGACCTGTGTGTGCCAGTGATCCACGGTGGGGACTGGGAGCCGCCATATTGGATAGAGCGGGTGTGGACATTGTCACCATCACAGCTTTTAGTGGACAGTGCCGCTCTAGAGGGTGACCTGTGTGTGGCAGTGATCCAAAGTGGGGACTGGGAGCTGCCATATTGGATAGAGCAGGTATGGACATTGTCACCATCACAGCTTTTAGTGGACAGTGCCGCTCTAGAGGGTGACCTGTGTGTGCCAGTGATCCAAAGTGGGGACTGGGAGCTGCCATATTGGATAGAGCGGGTGTGGACATTGTCACCATCACAGAAAGTTTTAGTGGACAGTGCCGCTCTAGAGGGTGACCTGTGTGTGCCAGTGATCCAGAAACACTGTTCCAGATCATGGGTTCTTATTAATTGATTGTGTCATTAAATCAAACCAACTGGCCTTCAGCTATAGTTCCTCTCTTTTTTCTCTATTTTGACTCTAGATAGGAAAAATCAATTTTTTATCTATTTTAGATAGAAAAACTTCAAATTAGATTTTTAAAGAGTCTATTTTGACTCTTTAGATACAAAAAGGTCAAAGTGGAACTTTGAACTGTTAAACAGGAATAAAGTTACAACTGACAAACTGTAGAATGTGTGAAGACAGCAAAAATAGCAAAATAGAGACAGCAAAAATAGAGTTTCAAGTTGTTGGTTCTATAACCTCATTGCAGCAAGTTATATATTGTAATCAAAACTAAGTTTTAAATATAACTGAAAACAAAAATAATCTTAATTACTTTTAGAGTAAAATACGTGTTTAAAGATATTTGGGGACTCATTCATTTTTGGAGTCTTTGAATATTTATTAAAAATTTGTAATGCTACAGTGGCTACAGTCTCAGGAGCTAAAATAATGTGGGCTACCATTTTAGCCCTGTGACTTTTAAGCTGTGTGACCTCAAGGAGCCGACTTAACATCTCTGATCCTCAGTGTTTTCAATAAGGAGCCGATGAGTCATCCATCAGATTGGGCTTCTGTGCAGATTAGATGGTTAACATGTGGGTATGGCTAAGCCCAGGACCAGTACGCCCTAAGGAAGAAGCAAGGATTTGCTCTCAGAGTCGTTGGTTGCTGTGTGCTGGGAACTGGTGTCTGACACAAGGACACATTTTTAAACATCTGTGTTCAAGGTCAGATCATGGGGGCTACTGAGGCAAGCTCAGAATTGAGTGTGCCTCAAAGCAACTTTCTTTTTTTTTAATTTTTTTATTATACTTTAAGTTCTAGGGTACGTGTGCACAATGTGCAGGTTGTTACATAGGTATACATGTGCCATGTTGGTGTGCTGGACCTATTAACTCATCATTTACATTAGGTATTTCTCCTAGTGCTATCCCTCCCCCATCCCCCGACCCCATGACAGGCCCCAGTGTGTTATGTTCCCCTTCCTGTGTCCAAGTGTTCTCATTTTTCAACTCCCACCTATGAGTGAGAACATGCAGTGTTTGGTTTTTTGTCCTTGTGATAGTTTGCTCAGAATGATGGTTTCCAGCTGCATCCGTATCCCTACAAAGGACATGAATGCATCCTTTTTCATGGCTACATAGTATTCCATGGTGTATATGTGCTGCATTTTCTTAATCCAGTATATCATTGATGGACATTTGGGTTGGTTCCAAGTTTCTGCTGTTGTGAATAGTGCCACAATAAACATACATGTGCATGTGTCTTTATAGCAGCATGATTTATAATCCTTTGGGTAATACCCAATAATGGGATGGCTGGGTCAAATGGTATTTCTAGCTCTAGATCCTTGAGGAATCGCCACTGTCTTCCACAATGGTTGAACTAGTTTATACTCCCACCAACAGCGTAAAAATGTTCCTATTTCTCCACATCGTCTCCAGCACCTGTTGTTTTCTGGCTTTTTAATGATTGCCATTCTAACTGGTGTGAGATGGTATCTCATTGTGGTTTTGATTTGCATTTCTCTGATGACCAGTGATGATGAGCGTTTTTTCATGCGACTTTCTTTTACTATTAGTGAGGCATTCAAAGGCAAGCCAAAATTCACTAGCCTTTGAAACAAAGAATTGATATAAATAATTAGAGAAGTAAAAGCTCTTTAAGTTTCTGGTGAGAGTAGTTTTATTTGACTGCTAACGAGTGACCTGAGCTTACATTTGAAATCTGAGAGCCACTCTCTGGTCTCTGATTGGGTGTCCTGGACCACTCACATTGATGACACTCAACAGAGAGAACAGAATCCACTTTTTACCTTTATATTCAGTGAGGAAGCCTACAGCCGTAAAGCAGAGCCATCTCCTAGAAGGGGATAAGATGGGTGAGGAGGAGCTAGAGATGGGAGGAGCTTGGGGACAGGCAGGGGCTGGTGGTCCTTCCCACCATGTGCGCCCCCTGCCCACCCACCTTGGAGTACAATGCTTGGTGCCACCATCTGAACCCTGTGTGCAACCTGGGTGCTTCAGCTTGGTGAGGGAGGGGCGGCAGGACTGCCCTGGTTACCGTCTCCTTCATCCTGCCACGGCTCTCATGTGCCTTACCATCTAGGTACTCTAAATGTTTGCAGGCCTCCATCAGGCTTGCTCCCATGCACCTTGTGTTTGAACACTGTGCATTTGGGCCTGCTGTTCCTCTGGCCTAAGTCTCCCCTCCATCCCATCCACCCTCCAGACCACCCCCTCCCAACCTGCAAACTCGCTATCCCCGACGAGAGTCTCCATCTCACCTTCCAACAACACTGAGCTCACGACTCACACTTAGGTCACTGTGTTGTGGCGTCTGTCAACCGACCCTCTCCCCTGTGAATTCTCTGAGGATAGGGACTGTTGGGAGTCCCTCAGGCCACCCCAGGTTCTATGATTCTCCAGGAGGACTCAGAGAACCCAGGGTTCCATCACAGTCACGACTGTGGCTTTTTACAGCAAAAGGATGCAGGGCACACTCAGCAAAGAGGGAAGGTGCGTGGGGGAGACAGGCGCAGGCTTCTAGGTCCCCCTCCCAGTGTAGTCACACGGATGTGCTTTGTTTCCCCTGCAGTGAGTGTGACAGCACTGGAGTGGGTGTGACAGCACTGGAGTGGGTGTGACAGCACATGAAGTCTTTCCCTGCAGTGAGTGACAGCACTGGAGTGGGTGTGACAGCACTGGAGTGGGTGTCACATACTGAAGTGGGTGTGATGTGAAGTGTCTTCCACCAGGGAAGCTCCTTAGAGGCTGTATGTCCAGGGTTTTTATTGAGGGCTTGTCACACAGGCACCCTCTGCTCGGCACACCCCAAGATTCCAGACTCCCAGAAGGAAAGCGGGTATTCCTTATCAACCACACTGTTTGCACAAAGAGCCCCTCTTAGCAGAGAATGGTGGAAACCCTTCCAAAACCTAGGTTCCCAGATGCCAGCCCAGGGCCACCCTTGCAGGCCTTCCTGCAGGTTTCAGCTCCAGGCCTGCCGCATGACCTGCTTTCTGCACTGGCATCACACAGGTTTATTTTAGTAGCACCCAGGTGGAGCTGAGTGCATGTCGCAGGACCGTAACTATTGACTAAACAAGTGGGAGACGAAGTGTCATAGAAACCCAGGTCAGGGCCACCCTCTGGCCTGCCTGTGGGGAGCAGTGGTGATGAACCTCTAGGAAGCAGGAGCCAGGCTGTGGTGGCAGCGTGTGGAGGACGATGGCAGCGAGGGGCCGTCTCTAAGGTGGAAGAAACAGGGCTTGCACAGCGATGTAGGGCAGGAGAGGGTGCGGAGCTCCGTGGTGGGGGAGAATCTGTGGATGAGTGCCATGGATGTGGCTGTGGTCAGGTGGACACCGGTTGAGAAAGGGATTCTGGGGAACGCTTCAGGACCATGCAGATGGTCTTCCCCTTTTCGTATGAAGACGCTTTGGTGGAACGTGTCACCATCCCAGAAGTCACTCGGCGAGTATGAGAGAATGTTCTCTAGTTCTCACGCTGCAGGAGAGTGTGCTGGCAGGGCCACCATGTCCACTTCCCCGTCTCCCTGGGTCACAGGACCCCAAATTCAAGCTGAGTGGTCCACGATAAAGGTTGCATTTCCCAGCCTCCGCAGCAGCGGCTGTCGACCACGTGCCTACTTTCTAGCTCATAAGATCAAACCTGAACAGCTCTGGAAAGGCATAAAATGTGCTCTTCTTCATCCCTCAGCCGTGCCTACCAGCCTTCGGGAGCACCAGCGTGACAGATGCCATTACAGGTCGTGAGGCATCCCTTGAGGGAGCAGCCTGGTCTCTGATGCCCCAGGACCTCCCTGGCCCTCCTGCTCTGTGCTCCTTCCTGGGAGGAGAAATAAGGTCCTGTTGGGTTGAAGTCACTTGTCCCTCAGGGTTTTGCTGCTGTTACTTCCAGCTAAACCTACTCCCAGCTAATATTTAGAACCAGAGCTGTTCCCATCACACCAAACTGGAAGAAATATGTCTCTGAAGGGAAAGCGTGACCCACACCGATGGGAGGGAGACCCCAGGCTCCCTGTGGAAGCAAGAAATGGAAAGAGAATTCAATTCTTAGTAGCTACAGGCCAAGCTCACCTTCAGTCCTCCCTAAAGCGAAGATTTTATATATGCGTGTGTGTGTATCTGTTTGTGTCTGCACACATATATAAACAGGTCAGTTCCTGTCCAAATAAAAAGGGAAAATATATGGATTGAGAGGGGATTATTTAAGAGCCCATTCTCTGCAGAATGTTGTTTATAGCGCAGTTCTAACCTATCTTAGACTGGACATTTTTAAAGATAACTGTGTTTGTGGGAAGATGGGCTTCTGCCCCCCCCTTTTCATTTAAAGAGAATGACTTTTTTTTTTTCTTTAAACACTGGAACTGTTGTCATGCTAATCAGGCAGGGAACATTTCCAATTCAATTTTACCTGGGCCTGGTCAGCTGAGTTCCCCTTTGTTGGCCGTCTCTGGGGACCTCCCTTGTCTTTTAAACTGTAATTTACTTGGAGCTGCCGTCAATTTCCTCTGCTCATTACATTTGTGGCGATGTCACAGATATGCACTCTGTGGATGCTCCCGGAACTGAAGGGGAATGGCCGCATGAACCCAGCGTGAAGGCGGAGCAGGCTGGCCCTCCGCCGGCCCCCAGAATAAACCGCCCTGGCCACATGCTCCACTGCCTGTCCAGAATTCCTGGCCTCAGCCTTGGTTTGCATTGAATCTGGGAATAGAAGCTTTTGCTTCACAGAGGTCTGTCAAGGGGCACCCGGCTCCTTATCAATTAGTGATTTCCAGGAAGTGGACTGGCCCTGGCGCTGGCTCCAGTCCCATGTTCACTCTCACCCAGCCCGGGAGGAATGAGATTCAGCCATTTTAAGGGTTTCATGATTAATTTTGATTGCGGTCACCAGCGACTGTGGGTGTAGGCTGATGGAGCAGGTGTCAGTGATGTCTCCATGGTGGGAAGTTGGGCCTCGAGCAGTTGTCTGGTGACATGAGGCCACTGGGAACAGTTCCTGGCACAGGAGCTAGTGATGCTGCCATCACCCCAAACACCGTCCTCCGAGTGGCCCCCGACGTGACCCTGCGGGAGGCGTCAGCTGCGTGCCCCTGAGGCCCTGCACCCTCCACATTCTGGGTTGGCTCTCCAGATTCCTCCAGGCACCGGGGTGGCTTCCTGCAGGGAGGGTGGCACATTTCCTTTCCTGTCACCGACCACCCTGAGCTCCCGCCCTCCTCTCCCTTCTGTTTTCCTCTTCGCTCCTTCTTCCACACGTGTGCTCTCCATTCTTTTTCCTTTCTCTCCTGCTCTTGTTCTCCAGTCCCTCCTAGAAATATTGTTGACAAAAGCCTGGTCTCTGTTAGTGTTCAATGGTGAGAAGGGGTCAATGCACTTACAAGCAGCAGCTCCAAACTTCATATACCCTGAAAATATCCTGACATACGGCCCTGTTCTCAGGGGCAGGCGTGTTGGCTTCAAATATTTCTGATGTGCTCCTGAAGGTGCTCCTGTTACATTCTTCCTGGAGTCAAATAACAGAGCTGTCAATTTACCCATTCACTACTGCCAGATGCCTGCAAATGGATGGGATCAATATTCCACGTTAACCGTGTACCTGGGGGGCTCACCCCATCAAAGAGGCTGTGATGGGTCAGCAGCAGGCTGAGCACAGCATGGACCTGGACCCACCCCGGGTCCCAGTTGACCTGCTTCCCTTGGCAGGAGGGCCCGGACATTTACGTCTTGTCACAACCAGTGCTGATGGGTTTTCTCCCCACTTGAGTGCTTTTGGCATGGGATGACGAAGCCCCTAAAGTCAGGTATTTCATTTCTTCTTGTGCCTGGTGGCAAAGGACATGCAGCTTGGGTGAGGTTGATACTGTTTTCTTGGTCTGAGGACATCTTCTTAATAAGTACACCTGTGGATTTTTGCCTAAGGGTGCATTTTCTAAATGCTTACCTGCCCAGCTCAGTTGACACTCAGACAGCCCAGGTGGGTGAGCTGGTGACTTTGTCATTCACGTGCTCATGGCTGCCTGTGGCTGAGTTTCCCTCCCTCCAACCTGGAGCTCTGAAGCCGAAGCATCTCTGCCTGGCAATTTCCTGTCTGGGCATTGTGTAGGAGGCACTTCCTAGAACAGGGTGGGCAGAAAGGCTTGGAAACAGGAGTGGCTCGGTCAACCGTGGACTAGAAAAAGCTGCATTTCCTGCGGTGGGGCTTGATATTGTGTAGGGGCTATGGGGTGGTGGAGAGGGCGTGAGTCGGTGAGCAGAAGGCGGGGGACCTCCAGCTTTGCTCTCCACAGCTGTGTGAGCCTGCAGGGGCACTACCTTCTCTGGACCTCCGTTCTTTATGTGGAAAACGAATGTTGTGATATCAAATGAAGTAATGAATGTGAAGGCGTGGGCACTGCTCCAAAAGCAATCCAGGGCTGGCCCTTCTTATGCTTAGAACACACAGGGCCCCGATATCACACCGCATATTTAGTGTGTAGCATGTTAACTGGACATAAGTATTACTTATTTTGCAAGGAAAATGTGCCCATGGCTTGGTCAAAATTCAGGCTGTGAGGCCTCCATCCAAGTTAGAAGACAGCCAAACACTCAGGGCTCCATCCAAGTCTCTCCTAATAACACAGTGAAATATATGGTAGGGAATTATGTTTATTTAATCGGTGTGTTGGTGGGGAGCAGTGCCACATTAGGACATCTGCTTTTGAATTATCTATCTTCGCCAAGGACACCACACATTTGTTGCCAATCAGCAAGGTGTGGCCTACGAGCATCTTTCAAAATATTCAAAACATTTCAAACCAGCCGGAAAGGTGAGAAAATGGTCCCTTTGGGAATCCATTCCTAGCACAAATGCTTTCCTTCCGTGCACGCTCAGATGGACACCCCCAGAACAGATCCAGGCTCAGTATCAGCCTCTGCTGGTCCCTTCCTGCTGCCCACATTAACAGAGCCCGTCTGCGTCCCTGGCACGGACTTGGCCACCCAGCGGGGGCAGTGTCCCATGACTCTGTACATCCATCGGGGACATGGCATGGTGTGCAGCCAGTGACAGAAAGGACAAGCTGAGAGGTCAGAAGGAGCCTCGGGGTCACAGCATGACTACAGGGGTGTGAGGGAGAAGGGGCAGGTGCAGCCGGCTTTGGGAGGGCTCGGGGGAGGTGGGCTGGGTCTGTTCCTGGCGGTTGTGGAATGGACTTCCTAGCGGAGAGACAACCTCCCGGGGGTCGGGAGTGAATGTGGTATGTCCAGGAACACAAGCAAGTTCTGTGGTGGGGAAGAAACAGGGAGCTGTGTGAGTGATGGGCAGGGCCAGTGGGGTGGAGGGTGACTCTGTGGCAAAGTGGAGTGGGTGGGAGGAAGCCCAGCAGGGGTCAGCTGGAAGAGCCAGGAGGACCTGCAGTCGACTTTCAGGCATCCGAATCCTGATTTCCAGGAAAATTGCTCTAGTGATGGTGGCACATGGGGAGGGGCTCAGGGGAAGTGTCCAGAGCCGGGAACACAGGCCTGGGAGCCATTGCAGCAGCTGACCAAGACGCAGGAGCAGGGCTTCATGCGGCTAGATGCAGGAGGTAAAGACAAGGGGCTGGGAGAGAGGGAGGAAGAGGAGGGGGAGAGAGAGAGGCAGAGAGAGAGTGAGGAAGAGAGAGGATAACAGCAGTGGCGAGGCGGCCCTTGCCTCCCTCATGTCTCCCACGTCTTGCGCTTCCTTGGCCCCGGTCAGCAGGTGGGGTGCTGCTGATCCTCCTTAGGTGGGATGCATTTGAAAGTCGCCCAGAGGAAGCCTGGGAGGATCAGGAAAGGACCCTTCCGTGTGCAGGAAACACCTTAGAAATGCAAATTGAGGATGAGGACACTGGCATAAGAAATTATGGATGGCATGGCCCTCGGAAACGCACTCCGCTTACACAAAGTACAGGGGGGCTTGAATTACTGATGACCTGATGCATTCATTGGTAAACAGGCAAATGCAAAAAGAGAAAGTTCATTTGGCAGAAACCACGCCTGGAACATTCTAGATTTGTGGCAGTGTGATTAATATGTTTGGGGATAGCCTTAACTATTCATGGCAGGCCAGGCGTGGTGGCTCATGCCTGTAATCCCAGCACTTTTGGAGGCCGAGGCAGGGGTTTGAGACTAGCCTGGGAAACATGGTGAAACCCCATCCCTACTAAAAATACAGAAATTAGCCGGGCGAGGTGGCACACACCTGTAATCTCAGCTACTCAAGAGGCTGAGGCAGGAGAACCACTTGAACCCCGGAAGCAGAGGTTGCAGTGAGCTGAGATCGCACAACTGCACTCCAGCCTGGGTGATAGAGTGAGACTCCATCTCAAAAAAATAAGAGCAAAAAAGAGTTCATGGCCAGTAAAAACGGAGTCATCTTTTAATAAGGCATTATTAACTTAACACCTCTAGCATTAAGTTAATGACTTATAAGTTATCAGGCTGTGGCATTCAGGCTGATGTCTTTCTGTAAAGGGCTCCTCCTGGATTTCCATGTTTAACTCCTTGCTGATAGTTTTAAAGAAACTCTAGACTTTTCAGTGCAATAAGTCTAGATGTACCAGTGCAGGTGAGTGCACGTCTCATCAGAAAGTCACAATCCCTGCATACAACAGGTGCAGAGATGCTTAGATGTGCCAGTGCAGGTGAGTGCACGTCTCATCGGAAAGTCACAGTCTCTGCATACAGCAGGTGCTGAGATGCTTAGATGTGCCAGTGCAGGTGAGTGCACATCTCATCGGAAAGTCACAATCTCTGAGTACAGCAGGTGCTGAGATGCTGGGGAGAGATATGCTCCCGTCCTGCCCACAAGACTGTGCGGCAACACCTGCCTCACGTGGAAACCTTTCTTTTTGCTCTAAAATTGCCAACAGTATTAAGTCACATCATCTCAGCCACACGCGTTTTGGGAAAGAAATCTGGAAACCATGAAAGCAAATGGACTGTCATATTTACAGGTTGTTTATCCTGGTATCACAGACAGGCTTTCCCTTTTGTCACCATAAAAATGAAACTCATCATGGGGAGACAAACAAAGATTCCTCATTAGTCTGAGCTTTCATCTTCCTCCCTGGGAAAAGCCCTGCCTCTTTTTTATTGCAGACACTCTTGGAGACGTCTGCAATTTGAACGTGGTTCAAGTGTTGATCATTTCAATGAACTACTATTAGTATACTATTTGAAAACAATGACTGTTCTATTATTTTGAATATATTTGATAAATGAATAATTTTTAAAGTTACATCTATGTTGGGCGCTTGCAGAGATCAGATAATATATAATGGTAATGAAAAATAACGCAACAGGTTGAGTAAAGCAGCATTCACTGTTGGGCTGACTCTATCTTTTATATACTCACTTTGACAGTCCACTAGGGAGAATTAATTTCTGGCCTCCACACTGTCTCCAGAGCAAATCATGTTGTGCTGGGGTCACATAAATTTAAACTAGAGCTGAATGTAATTTAAAAGTCAGTGGTCTCAATCATTAATGGTGGCTCCCTGAATCGTTCCTATAACCACACATTGTCTACTTAGATTTCTTCTTTTGTGAGTCTAGCCAACCACGACAAATGTTGACTGGGACCTCTGTGGCCTCGGACACCCCATTTGCTCTGCCAGGGCTGTGACCGCTGGCTACAGAGCCAAGTACTACAGGTACAGAGACGCCTGTGCCCCCGCGGCTGCCACGTCGTCTTCACTGGAAGACGCTGCACCTGTCTCCCAGGAAAAAATTGCAATAAAGACGGACTCTTCTATTTTAATAATATAATTAGTAATAATCCATTTAATAACCATGGATTAATTAAATTGTCTTCTCATTCCAAGAAAGTTCTGAAGAAGCTAGGTCATCACTCCAGGGGACGACTTCCTTCTCTTTGCCATGATAGTTAGGCAGAACGTTTGAAATTGGTCTGTTTATGCCTCTCATTTTCTCATCCACTGCTCAGAAAGGAACCCAGGACCTGAGAGAGAAGGTGTGTGCTCATATGCGCTTGACATCAGCTCTCCTCCTCCAGACACCTCTCCTCTCCACCAGTGCTGCAACCTAGGAGAAAAGACCTGGCAGCCCAACTCCATCAGCATTCTCTTTCAATCGGGGGTCTTATGCATTGGGCATCTCTAGAGCTGGAGAACCAGACACAGCCTTGTAATAGCTGACTTAAGCTCAGGAATCATTTTTGCTACCTCCTCCCAAGTGTGTCTACCTGCCCAGGCAAGTGAAAAACCCAAGGCAGTGGGCTCCATGGCCTTGGTCAAGGTCACTCAGTAAGTCTCCTTGGACCTTTGGATGCCCTGACTCCCTGCCGCACACTGAGACAGCCCTTCACAGCCCATCCCATGCACCCACAGGGGCGGTGATGAAGACAACGGAGAGCCAAAGAAGGCCGGACCCCATACTTGGCTGTTGCACTGTGATGCCTCCATCAATGTGTGATGATGTGCAGTGGCGACACAGCCTCACAACGGAAATGTCACAGTGCCCCCAGGGGAGGTGATGGAGACAACAGAGAGCTGAAGAAGGCTGGACCTGATACCCGGCTGTTGCATTGTGATGCCTCCATCAACACATCATGATGCTCAGCGGCGACACATCCTCACAACGGAAATGTCACAATGGAGGGGAGGTTGTCGGGGGGCTGGGGCTCCCTGGGAATCCGTTCAGAGAGGGGTGTGGTAATTTTGTGGGCCTTTTTAAATCTTGTTTTGGAAAGCTAGCTTCATGGGGATTTGTTTCCCCAGCTAAAACATTAGGTCCCTGGAGTCAACATTTCATTTGTAGGGTTGCTAATTTTACAACCTTCTTTGGATGCTGTCAAAGTATCACCTGTTGGCCCTGGCACATGGCTTTGTGTGGGAGTTCAGCTGGTAGCATTCCTTCTTTTCTACACGAGGAAAAGCAAGAATGATCTTTTTCATGACTATAGGTTTCACTATTCCTCGTCTAAGCAGAGGCGGATGTGACATTCCAGATGGGTGCTAATTTGAACATCAGGAACATGGGTTTCACAGAGAAGAATTCCTGGCGGCATCTGAGGAGCTCTCAAATTCCTCTGCCCTTTTCAAAAATCCCGTCAAAGGACTGTCACAGTAGCTTGTGTGTCACCAAAACAAACTCCTTTAGATTGAGGTTCATAACTCTGTGTGATTTGGGCAAAAAGGCTAACAGATCCTTTAAAGAGGGCAGCAGTGCCTGATGGTAAAGACCTTTGTTAGGGTGACTGGTCTGAGGCTGCAGGTGTCATTGAGGTGTCTCTGATAACTTTTAGATGAAGCTATGACCCTGGGCCACACGATGTGGATTGTTGGTGACTTGTCACATTGATACACTGTATTTATATTATTTATAGTCTTTACTTCTACCTACCATTTATGCCAGGTCATGTAACAGCCAATGATTGAGGTTTTTCCTTTTACAACTTTTTGTTTTCCCTGGAGTTAATAATTGTTTTATTCAATTTGCTTAAGTTCCTGCATATTTTTTACGAATTCATCCTTAAATTCTTGGAATTCAAATACAAAATATTAGATCAACTCGCCCTCTCATCCCTTCTTGGTGATGCCGCCGCATCCTCCTGGACTGACGCTGTCCCTTCTGGACCGGCCCTGTCACTGTGGACGCCCCTTCCTGGAGCATCCCACTCGATGCCCTCGACCTCATTTCCTTGATCTACCTTTGTTTGGGAGATGGGACTGAGGCTGTAGTTGTCACTGGAAGCGTGTCTGGTAACTTTTAGATAAAACCAAGCAGACCCCGTCTCGCCCACTCATAGTTTTGCCTGCCTTTTGGTGAATTAGAGACTTCACTAACTTTCTGAAGAAGGCGTGTGTGGAAAATGGCAATTTAAATCATGATCTTACTTCCTACTTTCATGCTGAATTGGGGGTTTGGCTGGGGACAGACAGCTACATCAGGAATAGTTCCCCTCAGGTTTTGAAGGTGTGGTCCTCGTTGTTGAGGCTCCAGGGTGGGGTGATGTCATGCCATTGTGACTCCTGGTCCTTTGTGATGGACTCTTCCTCCCCCACTTTCCTTGGAAACTTTTGAAAAGGGTTTTCTTTTGCTCTCAGTACCTAGAAGCTGTAAAACTCTGGTCTTTCTTATTTCTATTATTTATATGTGGGTTATCCTTTGCAGCGTAGGCACGCACATTCTTCAGTCTGGAAAATTTTCCTGAATTCTTTTATAAATTCCTCATCGACATTTTCTTTATTCCTTCTCTCTGAAACTTGTACTAATCAAATAGTATCTCTCTTGTATAGATCATTTAATTTTTAAAATTTTGTCTCCGTTTTGCATCTTGTTGACTTTTGCTCTAATTTCTGTATAATAGGATAATATTTTTTCTATTAAAATTTTAATTTCAGTCATATATTTTTAATTTCAGTTATCTTATTTATTTCTAAGAACTCACTTTTTTTCCTTTTTTTAAATTATACTTTAAGTTCTAGGGTACATGTGCAAAATGTGCAGCTTTGTTACATACGTGTGCATGTGCCATGTTGGTGTGCTGCACCCGTTATCTCCTCATCTACATTACGTATATCTCCTAATGCTATCCCTCCCCACTCCCCCTACCCCATGACAGGCCCCAGTGTGTGATGTTCCCCATCTTGTGTCCAAGTGTTCTCATTGTTCAATTCACACCTATGAGTGAGAACATGTGGTGTTTGGTTTTCTGTCCTTGCAGTGATGATGAGCATTTTTTCATGTTTCTGTTGGCTGCATAAATGTCTTCTTTTGAGAAGTGTCTGTTCATATCCTTTGCCCACTTTTTGATGGGGTTGTTTGATTTTTTCTTGTAAATTTGTTTAAGTTCTTTGTAGATTCTGGATATTAGCCCTTTGTCAGATGGGTTGATTACAAAAATTTTCTCCTATTCTGTAGGTTGCCTGTTCACTCTGATGGTAGTTTCTTTTGCTGTGCAGAAGCCCTTTAGTTTAATTAGATCCCATTTGTCAATGTTGACTTTTGTTGCCATTGCTTTTGGTGTTTTAGTCATGAAGTCCTTGCCCATTTTTTTTTTAATGTGACTTTTGGGTATTCTTGTTACCAAGGTACAGCATCTTCTCTTTTTCTCTGACATTATTAATGTTTCATTATTTTAAAATTTACTTAAATTTTTTCTGATCTCTGCCTAGGTTTCTTTCTGCTGTTTATTCATTATTTTGTTTGTTTGTTTTGGCCTCTTTCTTAATAGCAATGTTTCCTCAAATTCCTGGTGCCTTTTGACTGCCAGTCATGTTTAAGGGTGAGAGGCATCAAATGGCAGTGCTGGGGGGCGGGGGGCTCCAAAAGCTCCTGAGAACTGACTGCTGGGTTTCCAGGACTTTTATGAGCCCCTTGTTGTACACAGTGATTATTAAAATTTTCTAAATGCACACTTAACTGATATGAAAAACAAAGGCAACACGTTCTTAAAACTTATAGCTAGTGTTGTGTGCTACAGTTTACCACTGTTCATGCTCCTGGGGTGATTAGATGTGTTATGTGGCACCTCTGCTGCGTGCAGAATGGCGTGCTCTTGCACCCCTCCCCTCCCCTCCCCTCCCCTCCCCTTCCCTCTCCTTTCATCTCCTTGGCATTTAAGAATGTCACAATGCTCACTTGAAATCAGCCACTCTGGGAGTATTTGCACCCTGGAAATTGTCACACACTGTCCCATAGGGCTCTCCTGACCCTCTGTCCTCCATTGCAGAAACATTTACTAGAATGCAGCTTTGGTAACCCTCTTCTTTCAATGAGAACTGGCACTCACTTATCAATAAGAATCATTTCCAGTTGTTTTCTGAATGTAGAAATGGATTTGCATGGATCAATCCCATGACCTGAGCCTCAGCCAGTGGGTGTTCCAGAACCCGAAAAGAGACACTCCCTCTTCATCAAACTTTCTCACCCAGAAGGCAGTAATTCTCTCCCTCATTGAAACTCACTTTCCTCCAGTGTTAGGTCTAAACAAAGGCCAAACTGTGGGCTAATGGTCTTTCTGCATTTCACAAAATGATTGTATAAAAATATTCATGTTACAATTTTGAAATGACTACTTACCAAAGAAGAAGGCTACTTCAATTGAGCTTTGACTTCTCAGGAGAAATGTTGGGTTTTAGTTCTTCGGTATGCACAAGAAACTATAGTTTCTGTAGAGTGTCTGTCAATTTCTTCTTTTATTTGGAAATATTTATAATAGTAGTTAACAGCATACCCTGTAAAAAAGTGTTTAATATTTGTTATACAAGGAACTATAGCTATACATACCCACTGCAAGATGACATTTTAAAGCATTCAGATGGACTCTATAGTTAAGATACAAGACATTTTTTGATTATATTTTGGTTTTCTTAAAAAGTTAAAAATTAAATCATATACATATATCAACTATAACAAAACTAATATTTTCTAAGCTCAGTATTTTAGTTTGAAAATTATGACATTGTGAATAGGAAAAAATATAAACAGCCAGAATAAGACAATCATGAAGAAATGAGATAATAGTCTTCAGATGAAACAATTAAATATGAATTATGACATAATTACAGACCCCCCGATGGGTAAAGAAGAAAGCTACTGATGATATAATAGTGTTGTCTGAAATGTCGACTGCTGTTTAGGCTAAAAATATATTTATTCCATTGCAAATTCTTTTATTTTGTTGTTTTTAAACTTTCTCAAAATGTTCCTTTAGACTGGAGATTCTGTGCTTCAATTAAGTCAAAAGTAACAATATTGAAAAAAGTTTAATCAAAGTTCCAGTGGATTTTTACACCAGAAGGCATTCCCTTCAGTGCCCTGCTTCTAGACATGGAGACAAAGAATTCCTTATGTGTTAGTTAATTTGATCATCATATCAAAATATCAACAGAATAAACTTCCAAATCCTCAGTAATGCATTTTTAAGCGGTAGGTATAAAAACTATTTCAAAATTGAAAAAATTAAGTAGACTGTATCAACCTGTACAGGACTAGCACAACTATTTAGGTTTTAACTTTTTGTGTTTTTTTAAATTCCCATTCATTCAGTAGTAAATACCATTACTATACTAGTCTGTTCTCACATTGTTGTAAAGAACTACCTGAAACTGGGTAATTTATAAAGAAAAGAGGTTTGATTGACTCATAGTTCCATAGATGAACAGGAAGCATGGCTGGGGAGGCCTCAGAAAACTTACAATCATGGCAGAAGGCAAAGGGGAAGCAGGTGCATACTCCACATGGCCAGAGCACGAGGAAGAGAGTGAAGGGGGAAGTGCTACACACCGTTAAACAACCAGATCTCCTGAGAACTTACTATCACCAGAACAGGAAGGGGAAGCCTACCTCCATGATCCAATCACCTCTCACCAGGTCCCTCCTCTAAAGTTGGGGATTATAATTCGAGATGAGATTTGAGTGGGGACACAAATCCAAACCATATCAATTACCCAGGCAATGAAATCACAAATTTAGATGGAAAGCTTAGTTTCTGAAATTATGTAGCTGGAAGCTGAGGGAAGAATCTGGAATGCATGCACATAAACATATACACATACATATATTAACATATATATATAATGTATATATACAGAGATAAACATTAGCAGAGATAAACACACGGAAGTATGCATATACACAAACATATGCATAGAAGCATACCCACATTCATATAGAGACTGCAGAGCAGTCAACTCGGTGCGCCTCATAGCTCTGCCACCACACACGTTTTATTACAGCAACTTTGGCCTCCAACACACAACAACACAATTAGTTTTGCACCCTCACAAGGCAATGCTTTGATTAAAATCTGGCATACCACATTATTATAAGGCATTATCTGCATAGATGTTGCTGCTAGAATTCTTGTGAATGGTCCTGTTAATAAATATGCCTAACAACTGTGCCCTTTGTTAACTTCAAAAGATGAAGGGTAAAAATATATACAATGGCTGATTCTGGGTCTTTCACTTGTAAACGTACATGATCCCTTTTTAAAATAAAACTTATTTTAAAATAAAACTTATTAAATGTAATTCTGGTTATGATACAAATGAAGTACGGCTTGGCAGGAGCACTCCGCGGTGATGGTGGACACAGCTGCAGCATCCAGCTAGAGTAAGGGTCTATTTCTCTTTCCGTGATTGTCACTCTGCAGTGCCGAGATCCTCACTTTGGTGTCCTGGTTTCTTCTTAGAGCGTTCTGGAATGAGAGCATTCCAGGAGATGTCTTCCCATGTCACTAAAGCTTTCGGTCAACAATGTTTCAGTGACTGGAGAACTTTCTGGATGTCGTTGCAGTGGAATTCCCTTATCCCAGCTTTATGACTGGGCACTCAGTCGCTTAATGTGGTTTGTGGTACTGTACTCATCTTACAGTGAACCTCTTTGAATCAAGGATTATTTTCTAGGAGTGGATCTTCAGAAGTGAAGCTGCTGTGACAGGAGATATGAGCACGTTCAAGGCTCCTAATACTTTACCAAATTGCTTTCCCGAACAGTGAAGTCTGAGGGGTGCCTCGGCTGGCCCTGTGTGCCTGTGCTCTTCCTGCACTTGCGGGACTCCAGCTGCCTCAGCCCCAGCGTTCACATGCAAGGGCCGGCCTCGGTTTCTCCTGACACAGGGTTTGTTCGTGGGCGAGGTGTCAGGTGGGCACTTTCCTATGTTAGGGTGATAGTGCCTCTTTCAAGCCTCCAGAGAGCTAGGTGCGATTTTTCTCAGCCTGCTGCGCTCTGTGCCTAGCGAAAGCTGAGGCTCCCCTGGGTGCTTACTTTCTTGTATCATGTCTGGTTTTCAACTCACACTCCTACTACATTTGTTCAGTTTTTGTTCAGTTTTTGGATTTTTTCCCCTATTGATATGGTTTGGCTCAGCGTCCTCACCCAAATCTCAACTGGAATTGTAATCCCCAATGTTGGAGGAGGGGCTTGGTGGGAGCTGACTGGCTCATGAGGGCAGATTTCCTCCTTGCTGTTCTTGTGATAGTGAATTCTCTGGAGATCTGCTTGTTTACAAGTGTGTGGCACCTCCCCCTTTGCTCTCTTCCTCCTGCTCTGGCCATGTAAGATGCACCTGCTTCCCCTTCACCTTCTACCATGATTGTAAATTTCCTGAGGCCTCTCAGCCATGCTTCCTGTACAGGCTGTGGAACTGTGAGTCAATTAAACCTCTTTTCATTATAAATTGCCCAGTCTCAGGTAGTTCTTCATAGCAATGTGAAAACGGGTGAATACACCCATCATTTAGCCTTTATTCCATTGCAAATTGACCCAGCTATGAAACTCAAGCCCCCCTTTGACTTCCTAAAAACAAACAAACAAAACAAAACACACCCAGTCATCCCCTCTTAGTAAGAGCAGACCAGACCGGAGGTCTCAAGTGGCTCTGGGGCTGGCTGAGCAGGACCTACCCTGAAGCCAGGTACTTCTCCTGGAAGAGCTCAGGGTGGCCCTCAGCTCCCACAGCTCCCATAGGTTCTCATCTCAGTCCTCATCTCAGTTCTCCTTCCCTGGAAGCCTCTCCTCCTGGGGCCCTCCATAGACTCCGATTTCCTCTGACTCCTATTCCACAGGGCTTTAGCATGTTCTGCTTTGGTTTCATTGTTTCATAAAATAAATAGTAGACCTTGGGGGTGGGTTTTTTAAGCAAGATGTAAGTAGATGCTGGGGCAGAGTGTGGTGTGGGGAGTGTGGTTGGGGAACCAAGGCTACTGAAGGAATGGAGGCACTAGCTCTCCTGCCCTGGGCTTGGAAGTGAGCACTTTGTCAAGGACCAGGCAACCTGGCGAAGGCAGAGGGAGGATTCACAAAAGCATCGAGATTGAGTGCCATGGGGTCTCAGGACTGTGGTCCTGTCTACACTGGACGATGGGACTCTGGGCCTCCAGAAGGCGGTGACTGCAGTCCTGTCTACACTGGATGATGGGACTCTGGGCCTCTGGAAGGCTGTGACTTCAATCCTGTCTACACTGGATGATGGGACTTTGGGCCTCCAGAGGGCTGTGTCTGTGGTCCTGTCTACACTGGACCATGGGAGTCTGGGCCTCTGGAAGGCAGTGTTGGGTCCTGGTTGTGATGCGTGGGCTGAGCAGATCCCATTGCCTTGTGGTGTCTCTGCATTTTGTGTGACATTAGCTGAGGTGTTCAGTGGGGTTAGGATGCAGGGGACAGCACACCCCACAGGAGCACCGCTCATAATGGTTTATGATGATGGAGCTGGCTGCTTTTTATGTAATTACAGTCCTCACTTATTCATTATTTTTGACTTAGCTAGATCTATACTTCAAATAGATGTGGGACATAATCTGTGAATATTGTGTATGTATAATGTGTGCGTGTGTATCCACCCACATTCAATACCTATGCAGATAATACCTTATAATAATGTGGTATACCAGATTTTAATCAAAGCATCCCTTTGTCAGGGTGCAAAACTAATTGTGTTGTTGTGTGTTGGAGGTCAAAGTTGCTATAATAAAACATCCATCTTGGAGCTTTTTAGAGGAACCTGTTTAAAAAGGTTAAAGTGGGTAATTATCACACCCTAATTTACAACTACTTGGCAATAAGAGTTGCTTTTCAATGAACCATTCATTCATGATTCGCTGCTCCACACTGCAGGGTTCTCCTTGACTAGGTTAGAAAATGTAATTAATAAATGATAGGATTATTTATGGTTCACGGTGCCAGACTGGGAAATACAATGATATACAGAATGAGCTAAAAATGATTCTCGAAAGCAGCCTAGCGGTCTTTAATCCATGGATTGAATCATCATCGCCCTCAAGGAAGCAAAGTGAATTCTGGACAGAATTCACAGGACACTGTTTCTGTACCTTCCTCTTTTTAGTGCCAATAGAAAACAGCAACAGTCCTTCCACAGCAGAGTTAACGTGCAGTTGTTCATCCTTGCCCGAGTGTGTCTGGATGGGTTTTTTAGCAGGGCTGTGGGAACAGGGGTATTCATATGACTGTGTAAAATAGGGATTCTCTCTGAACGATGACATAAATTAGGGCTCATAGTAAATCATAGCAAGAAAAGAAATGTGATGAACTTGCCCAGTGTGCCTTCATATTCTCAAGTCAAAACATGTTCAGTCTATGCTGCTGTTTTTTCTAAAAGTGATTTTTTTGCATAAAGACAAATAATAATGTCACTTGTTTTCCAAGCCTCTCCTGACACTGCACATAGGAGGCACTTAGTAAACAATGGGTATCATTGAAAATCGAGGCTTGTTTTAGCTAACATCAGAATGCAGAGGGCTGGCCTCTTTCCTCCCCGGGCTGTCTTAAAGGCTAGAAAGCAAGCCCTGGGGTTTGCATATTTCTGCTTGGCCAACGCTGGGGGTTAGCACCTGCTCCAAGACGAGCACGGCCATGGAAGCTACAACAGTCACTGTGATTCCAACTCATTGAGGTTCTGGCGGGTGCCAGGCACATTGCTGTGGGCCTTCAATGAGTGGATCCTTGCCCTGCCCTGAGAGGTAAACAAGGCAATTCCAAAATCCCAGGTGAAAAATTGAGGCTTGAAAATGAAGTGATACGTCCAGCCTGTGTGGAACAGGGTAAGCCAGGGCTCAGAATGGGAGGCAGTGATGCCGTCAAAGCTAGGATAAGATGCATTGTAATGGGCGAGCCAGCCCTGCACTAAGCACTGTTTCATGTGTTTTACAAGGTCATCTGCACAGCTACCCCATGGACTCATTTACTTCTCTCCCTCTCAGTTTCCGTATTTGTAAAATCAGGAACTTCATACTATCTACCTCCCAGGGTGCTTGTGAGACTTAACTCAGTCAATAGAGAAAAGCCCTGGGTGGCGGCGCCTGTGTGGGGCATGCTCTACTCAGTTTATGTTTGCTGCGTAGCTGTCTCCATTCCTATTTATAGGTGGGAAAACTAAAGCCAGAGAGCGGCTGTACCACCAGCCATGGGACGGAGAGTGAGCAACGCGTGGCTCCGTGGCACCACTGCCTTAGCCCATGGGGGGGCCAGTCACTGTGCTAAGCCCTGCTTTTCCTGCATGGCCAAAACTGAACCTTCCCCAGCCCCAGATGAAGCTGCATTTTTGGGAACCAAAGCTTAACTGCGTCTCCCTTTTCACATTTGTAAAACGGGGATGATCATAGCATTGACCTATGTGTGTTATTATATGAGTTATTGTGAGGGAACGCATGGGGAGAGGTTGATCAAAGAATACAAAATTTCAGTTAAAAAGAAAGAACAAGCTTAAGAGGTCTATTGTATTGTAAATAACAACATATTGTTTTCTTGAAAATTGCTAAGAGAATAGATTTTATCTATGCCGGTTTTTATCACAAAAAAAGACGAGTATGTGAGGGCATGCATATGCTAATTAGCTCAATTTAGCCATTCCACAATCTATATGTACTTCAAAACTGCATGTTGTACATGATAAATACATACAATTTTATTTTTCAATTAAAAATAAATTTAAATAATAAACCTGCACATAGACTTTCAAAACAACAACAACATAATGCCCTAACTCTATTATAAAAGAGAAATAAAAAGAAGGTAATTTAGCAAGAATAATATGTATTTTCCCATATAAATGCTTGGCACAGCTCTGCAGAAGGTGTGGTTGGAATGAGAGGTCAGTGCAACACCAGACTTTGAGTCAGTTCCCTGTGAGGATCCAGGGGACCCATGGAGGTACACCTCCCTGTGGACCCAAACACCACACAGAATTGCTGCTGATTTTCCTGAGACAGTAAGCAACCCACTGTCGATTTCAATCAAAGCCAAATGCAGTTTCCCCTTACCTCTCCTGGTAGTTGATTTTATGAAAAATTTGGTGCACATTGAAATTAAGAATTCTGCTTAAATCTGCACTTACATGAATGTCTCATAGACTATTTGGAAGTCACGCAAGAATAAGGGCAGGTCTTGCTCATGTGACTCTGCGGACACTGAGGGACATTTAATATCCTGGGTCCCTATGGCCAAGTGCCAGAGTGAGCCCAGCTGTTGGGACAGTCCAAAGCAGACCAGATCATTTTTAAATGCCCCCTAGGGCACGTGCCAGCTTTGCAAGGACCGTCGATCAGGTGTTGTCAACGGCACCGGGATGAGATACTGTAGGACTGGAAATTACACAATCTGCTTGGTGCAAATTACATAAGCGTTGACAAATGATTTCTTTATTAGGGGTCCAGCCTCAAAGCCTCTTGGTAGTTCTGCTTGTCAGATGAGGGGTGGTGATTTCCTATTTCTAAAGGGGGTAAGCCCAGGGCACGGTGACACCCTGGAGCTGCCCTGCCACTGCCTCTTGTAGACAGGGCGTCAGCAGCTGTTATTATGGAAGTTGGGATATTGGCATATATAGGTTTAGGTTTACTGACCTTAGTTTTAAATTGACACTTGCAAAGCCCATTTTTGGTAGGGACGATTTTCAATACATATACATTTGTCGCAGCTATGATTTGGGTAGGAAGCGGGGATGTGTCCTTCCTGAGTCCCCAACACATAATGTACATACATCCCTTGGGCGATGTCCTGATATTTACCATAAACTGGCAAGGTAAGTATGATATCGCCTTTTTCTCCCAGTTGAAACTGAAACACAGAAGTTAAATATTTACCAGCTCAGGATGAATAAACTCTGAGTTCAGCTCCTGCGTGCTACCAGCCATGTTGCAGCATTTTCTGACTCCTTTCTTGTCCTTAACAAACATGAAAATATTCTGCTCTGACAAGGCTAGGAATACAAACGCTTTGTGTGGGAAAAAGTTACACTTAACTTTAAATTATTCAGGTAGAAATTATACAGTCGTGAATCGCACATCGATTTCCATTCCTTTCTGACTTGTCAGTATTTTTACCAAGTTTATTTGTTAGCAACTTTACCCAAATAAGAACAGCAGCTGGAGAAATAAAATTAGAGTAGTTAATTACATTATTTTTTTAAGTTCTGGTAAAATGGTTGATGGGTGATGAAGCATGCATTTGATGAAAATGGATGATTGGGATTTGATTTAGCCATACCCTTTCTGTTCTTCGAGAATTGATGGTTTAGATGCCCTAAGTACTATTTTATGTAATGAAATAACTTGCAGCTTTTTTGACAGACAGAGCAATATTTCTTTACCCCAAAGTCTATCATTGTGGCTTTTGAGCTTCACTTAATATTTTGAATAATGAAATAGAAGAATCTTTGTTTGGCAGTTTGAGAGCAGAACATCACTGAAAGATGAAATTGCTGGAGTTAATCAGGCTGAATAACACTGACATTTGCAAGAGGAGATTGCCAGGGAATTAGGATGGGAAAAATGTTCTTAAAGTTGTACAGAGTCTTCTGTGAATTTAAGGGGTGAAAAAACTTAAAAGCACAATTAAGTTTTCCAGGAAGCATTTTTCTCTGTGGAATAGAATTTCTGTGCCTGATTCCAAGCTCAGTGTGCTTGAAGGCCACTGACAGCCCCGCATCTCAGACGCAAATACCCTGAAGGGGCAGCCTGTGAGTCATTAGTGTCCATGTTTCACTGAATTCTTCTTTTAGGTGTGGAGGAGTCGCTTCGCTTCTGTTTCATTTCTGATCTAACACCCTGCTGTTCCTTAGGCTTAAAACCCATCTGGGAAGGCATCTCTATGGTGCCCCAAATCGACTTCAGCGGTGGGCTTGAGCCTCATTCCCCCAGCCTCGGCGGGTACTTTGGAGTCTCTGTTTTGATTTGGAGGCTTGTTTTCTGATAGGAGATTCAATTCTGTCAATTAAGGTAGAACACCTGCTTTTTCCCTGATTTTTCAGTAGATTTACATTTTGAAAAGCAAAGCAGGTGCTTGAATTTTGTAGCATTATAATGAAATGGAAAATTGTCAATGTCACCAAAGTGATTGAAAAATTTCCAAAATGAAGTTGAATTCATGAAATGTGATGAGGCCATGAGGCCAAAATCCCAACATGGCTTTCAAGGAGACATTCCACCAGAGAACTTGGGAGCACTGTGGAGAGATGGCTTCCTCATGGGGCCCTGGCACCCCAGGACTTCAGCATTCCAGAAGGATTTTGAAAAAAAGATGGAGTGCTGGGATACAGTTTCATGTGGTATATTTAATACAGCATTTGTGAATAGCAGATTGTCAGAAACTCTTAGGAGCGCTATTATATCTGTGATTCTGCAGCCAGGAAGAGACACGGGAAATTGCAGCAATTACAGTCCCATCTCATTGATTAACGCCGATTGCAAAATAGTCACAAAAATATTGGCACTGCAGCTTCAGTCTGTTTTACCTAATACTGTTCATGCCAATCAAACGGGATTTACCAAAGGAAGGCACTAAAACAATAGCCGAGAAGCATTTATCATCTCGATGTCCATAACTTAATGCAGGGAACGCAGTTGGTGGCCGATCTCTCCCGAACCGACCTCCTTCCTATCCTGAGCTTCATCTGCAATCACTACTTCTTGGCTTAATCACAGGAAACAAAGATAGTTAACTTTAAAATGTTACATGTTTTGATATGTTAAAAAAAAAAGCCATCAAATCGTATAGTACAATTACACATCATCTGGTGAATCACTGGGAAAGACCAAACTTGAAAACCAGCCAATTTCTTCCCTGGAAAGAATAATTAATTCAGGAATGATGTTTCTATTTATACATCTTTTCAAGAAAAGTGAGAAGTTGTACCCTGAGGAAGTTTCCAAGCATGTAAAAGTTGTTTACATTTCCAGGTTTTATGTTCTATTTTTCTAAATCTTTTGTTTCACAAGAGAATTTGTTCCATATCTTTATGTGGGAACATTTGTGGTCAAAGCAAAAACTGTAGGAATAAAATTCAAATATTTTGCAAAGGATTTTTGTGTTTTTTTTTGGCCCCCCGATCTCCATTTTCTGTTCCTGGCCCCTTCCTCTGTATTAATGTACATACAAATTTATGTTGAACAAAGAGTGACAGGAGTTTGAAAAGACAATGAGGCCCTTTTTTCCCTGGCCTTTGGCTGGTAATCCTAGGACACTGTTGGCCCTGTGAAGGAAGACAAACTTGCTTTATGAAGGGGAAAGACCCCTCCTGAAGCCGAAGTTCTCCTAGATGTTTAGCTGGGATGTAGGTAGAATGAGAGGAAGTTCTTGAGAACATTGTGGTATTAGACCTAGAGAAACCTAATATTAAAACCCTTGTATTTAGTTTGTGGTTGAGTAAAAGCTAAAAAAGAACAATTGTAAATAAAAATTGAACAACCTATGATTGTGAATTTGCAAATTGCTGGTGTCTCCATAGAGAACTTGATGTAAATGAAGTCAGTGGTATTAATTTATTGCCTGTTTTAATAACATAAGGTGTTGTCTATAGCTAAAATATAGTCACTGCTTTGGGAAGAGGGAGGCTGGCAGAAATGTTGCAAGTCAATGACTCAGCTCCATCCATCCTGCAACCTACCCCCTGTTCCTTTCTATGCTGGTGGCCTATTTCCTGGCAGCCAATATGACAGCTCCCTTTCTAAACCACCAAACTCCTACTCATCCCTCAAGACCCATTTCATATTGCCCTTCTTTGGTGAGCCCTTCCTGGATTTCTATGAGGTTGGGTGAGTTTCCCTGTCCTCTCTGCTCTTAGAGTACCGTATTCCTATTTCTATGATAGTATTTAACATTCCAAGTTAATCCACCTGCACACTGGCCCATGGTAACTATCTTGAGGGCAGGAGCTCTGTCTTACTCATCCTTTGAACCCAGCACCTGGTTGTGGGTGCTACAAATATTTGTTCAATGAATAAATACAGGAATGAGACAAGTAACTAAGTAATGATTACTAATGTCATTTAACTAGGAGGGAGGCTTAAAGAGAATGAAGGAGAACTGGTTCTGTGTACACACAGCTATACATTCATTCCAAACCTGCTCTGTTCATCAGCAAATTCAACCCTGGATCCTTCTCTGAATCCGGGGCAGAGGACAGGTGAGAGCAGCCAGACCGAGCTCCAGTCCCAGCTCATCTTTATTATTACAATAATTAAATGAGATGCTTCAAATGAAGCATCTGAGCACATGGCCTGGAGGGGAGTAAATGCCCAGGAGGCGTAGTAGTCAATGTGAGGCTAATAGGATTTCAGGGCTTGAGACACCGCAACAAGCAGCCCTGTGCTCCTTTGTGTCAGAACAGCCTCAGCAAATGCTTTCCTAGTACTTATGAGGCATGCCAGAGTCTTTACACTGTGCACTAGAACTATAATGCCCTAGCCCCCAACTCCCAACTGAACAGACTCCATCTTGGCCAAGGGGACTCCAGAGAAACTTTAAAACCTGAGTTCTCAGCCATGACGGGAAGGGAGGTCAGATGCACCTCATTTTGCCCCCTCTGTTTTGGAGTTTAGGCACAACTGACCAGCATTAATGCTAAGACAGAGACCATAAGGCTGACAGAACACACTCTTTGTGGCACTAAGGTGCCAAATTATAATCAGGACCCAAGGCCATGCAAGACAAGGGTGACGTTGCACCCACAGGCCATCAGTTCTACCCGAGAGACCACTTTCATCCAGTGTGCTGTGGCTGGCTCTATGATTCACAGACCTCCTTATCTTTTTCTTTTTTGAAAAAGGTGACACAGGGTCTCACTGTGTCACCCAAGTTGGAGTGCAGTGGCAAGATCATGGGTCACTGCAGCCTTAACCTCCCAAGCTCAGGTTATCCTCCCATCTCACTTTCCTGAATCTCTGGAACTGCAGGCATGCGCCACACTGCTGGGCTCATTTTTGTATTTTTTGTAGAGATGGGGTTTAGCTGTGTTGCCCAGGCTGATCTCAAACTCCTGGGCCCATCAGATTCACTCACCTCAGTCTCCCAAAGTGCTGAGATTACAGGCATGAGCCACATCACCAAGCTAGACTTTCTTAACTTAAACATTCCTTTCTGCTAACTCCAAGTTTTTGGACAAAGTCTTATTCCTTTAACCAGTTGCAAATTAGAGAATCTCAGAATCTAACTGTGGCTTATAAGCCCCTGCCTCAAGATATCGTGCCTTTTTGGGCCAAGCCAATGTATACCTCCACTATTGATTTATGTCTTTGCCTGTAACTCCTGCCTCCCTGAAATGTATAAAATCAAACTAACCAGACCACCTTGGGGCAACTTACTCAAGGCTTCTTGGGTTTGTGTTTTCCCTGGCTGTGGTAATTCACACTGGCTCAGAATAAACCTCTTTAAAGTATTGTACAGAGTTTGCTTTTTCCCTTAACAACAGATACTAACTCATTGGTGCTCACAGCTGCCCTATGAGGGAGATACACTTTTATGTTACAGGTGAGCACCCTGGGACTCAGAGACGGTTAGTAACTTGCTAAGGTCACACAGCTAGTAAGTAGCAGATCTGGGATTCACACCAAGGCAGTGTGTTCCAGCATCCTTAATACATACATGAAGTATTTATCAAGCATCTACCTTGTGCACGTGTCCTTCATTGTGCATATAATTGTCAGCAACGTTGGATATACAAGACTCCATTAGGAATTCAGGGCTTAATGCTTTTAGCAGAGGCTTAAGTCAGGCAAGTTGAGCTTTTCTGAAAGAATTTGCTGGATTATAATAAAGTTCATTTTCAGAATGAATCTGGTCCAAAGAGTGAAATAACTTATGTTAGCAGTTCTCCATTGATTTCATCTCAGGAATCCTTTATACTCTTAAAAATTATTGAGAACCCCAAAGAGATTTTGTTTCTGTGGGTTACATCCATTGATACTGACCATGTTAGAAAGTAAAACAAACTATTTCAATATTGAAGTATTAATTAATTTACAAATTATAATAAGCCCATTTTATGCTAATACAATTAAACTTTTTTTCTAAAAGATAGCTGTATTTCCTCAAACAAAGAGTGAGGAATGTGGAGAGTGGCATTGCTTTACATTTTTGCAAATTTATTCTGTGTCTGGCTTAATAAAGACAGTTGGACTCCCGTCCTTCTTCTGCCTTCACTCTGTTGCAATGTGTCATTTTGGTTGAAGTAAATGAAGAAAATTCAGTCTTGCATAAATATGTAATCAAAAAAGGAGTAGTTAATAGCCTTTGCAGAATAATTTTTAGTACTCTTCCTTGTTACAACACCAAACTCAACAAGTGGTAGTCTGTTAAAAGTTAGTGGCTGTGCGGATTCTGAAACCACACCGATGAGCTTTGCATGCCCTGTCACACTAAAATCCATTACCCTTTGAACGGGTCTTTTTTTACCCAAGCATGATTTTGCAAAATCATGCATTGGTCACTTGGAAAACAGTGATTCGCTCAGTTATGCAGATCTTCCAAATGCTCACAGATTTCATCATACAATATTGAAAAGTCACATTCATTAATATCACCCACCTCATCAGACAGGTCTTCAGGAATGGAGGGCACATTACACCAGTGTGTCTCTGCATCAGCCCAGGCATAAGGATGGAGACACTCAGTGCAGAAGGCTGGGGCTGTGTTCTTTCCTACCCAGCCCCTTCCCAGTACAGACCAGGGTTCGCCGGGTTCCAGGCTGGTGCCTGAAAGCTGCGTGTGTTCCCAACACCAAAACAGAAGCATATTCAGCTTGCGAATTTCACGCTAAGATTTTTCATGATATTTGCCTACAAATCATGGACAGCCAAAAGAGCTATTGTGACTTGGTCTTGTCATGTTAACCAGCTTTGATTTTTTTCTGATTTTGCTGTCTGACATCACAGACAATCTCTGAGAAGGAAAAGCAGGCATCCAGATGAAGTTTGTAGTTTAGATTCACTCTTGTTTTATTTTTGAGTGGGCGCTATATTCGTAAACATCTTGCAGAAAGTAGTTTTGGAAGGATTAAGTGGTTATGATGCTGCTTTACCTTCTAGAGCTCTAGAAATGGGGAGACCCTTTATAGAGGAGCCAGAGAGGTTAATAAGGCTTATATGAGACTCAAGAGCAAACGTGTGCGGGAACTTGGGGTCAAGGGAAGAAGAGCAGGTAGCAAGCTCTCCGTGGGTGCAGTTTGTGAGAGGCAAGGCTTGTCAGAGAGTGAGGAGGCCCCAAGTGAAAGTACCACCGACCCCTGGGAAGCCTGGCTGACCCTCTGCCCTTCACCTGTGCTTCCTGGTGCTCCTCCTGCTGCTCAAGGGCTCTGGAGCAGGGACAGGTTGCTTAGATGTCACACTGAGCAGCCGTTTATCTCTTCACAGTATAAACTATCTTCCAGCAGTAACAGCTGCAGAGGTTGGAAGAGCTGAACGTGACAGGGTTGGAATGGACGAGGGACTGAGGGAGAGGAGAGAATTCATGTTAGCTGAGTATGTAGTATGAGGGAATCCATGTTAACCGAGCATATACTAAGAGGGAATCCATGTTAGCTGAGTGTATAGTAGGAGGGAATTCATGTTAATTGAGCATATACTAAGGGGGAATTCGTGTTAATTGAGCATATACTAGGAGGGAATTCATATTAATTGAGTGTATACTAGGAGGGAATTTGTGTTAATTGAATGTATACTAGGAAGGAATTCATGTTAACTGAGCATGTACTAGGAGGGCGTTCATGTTGAATGTATACTAGGAGGGAATTCACATTAATTGAGTGTATACTAGGAGGGAATTCATATTAATTGAGCATATACTATGGGCCAGGTACTGTGTCAGGCATTGTGTGACTGTCACATTATCCAATCCTAGCTCAGGGAGAAAGGCTGTCCTGTTTCCATTTTATGGATAACAAAAGTGAGGTTCCGGGGGTGTAATTTGCTGGAGGGTACCTGCTGCTAAGCAGAGGAGTCTGGTTTCTAGGACTTAAACGTCCTTCTTTCTTCCAGCTTCACAAGATTCTTCCACTTGGTGTTCCTATGTTTCCTTCCTAGAGTGATGTCTTTAATCCAACTGGTAGAGAAAGAAAATGCCCTCCTAAGTTTATCTGAAAGCTGATCAAAGTCTAAGGATACATAAAAGTCATTACTGTTTTTATCTGCAAGGCATATACAAAATGTGCATGTGGTCAGCACAGCATTACAAGCCAGTCAGCACTAGCCCTGCTCTCAGAGAATCTAGACAAGAGTCAAGGGACTGAAAAATCTGACCCAAGCTTCATCTCATGCCATAGAAATTGAGAAAATCCAGCAGGAGTAGCAGTTGGAGAGAGAATGTACGGCATAAAGAGTGAACCAGGAAAGTCTTCCTGGAAGGGGAAAATTTTGATTTGAGATTTGGCTTTTTTTCCTCTGGTGCTTCATGAATATATAGCATTAAAAAACCCATGAAACTGTGAGACCTCTGACTAGAGGGGTAACCAATGTTAATTGCTAATTTGTGCATGTAATTATTGGAAGGCCCTGATAGGCCGCATCATTCCTGAGGTAGAGAGACTATTGTGGAGTGTGTACGTATGGATACGTGGGACCCTCACAATGTCTGTTCGCCATTCACTTCATCCCCACAGAACATTGCCCTTCACCATATGCACAGAATCACTGAGTGTTATCATTGAAAAATGTCTTACTGAACTTACTGGGAAAATGATGTATTTCATAGATTATTAGTGAGATTGGACAATGTTCACATTAAGACATATTAGTTTTCCTTTTTCTTTTAATTCTCTACTTACAAATTTTTCCCATTTTTCTCCCGGATTATAGAGTACATATAATAATATGATCTTTATGTCTCGAGAGTGAACTGTTCTCTGTTATTTTGAAGTTATTTCTGTTATGTTGAAGTTATTTTTTCCTAGTCTTCCATTTGTCTCTCATTTTGCCTTTGACATCATTTCATAGACATTGATGACAGTCGTAGGGGAGGAAAAATTTAATTTTCCTCACCCATTGCTAGGTTCATGGCTGAGGCCCCTGTAACAAAAGGCAGATTAACAGAAGAAGAGCAGACATATCTATTTAATGTCAGTTTAACATGCCACAGGAAACTTTAGAAATGAAGAAACAGAGAAACCTGTGTGTTTTATGCTTAGGTTTGATGAACAGTCATGGGGATGTATGATTGGACAACGGGGTGGATGGCCTAGCAGTAATAAACCAGGGAGCAGGGAGGCTTAGCAAGGCCTATGTGTTCTGATTCTTCTCTGTGTCCTTGTCTTTAGAGATAAAAATGTTCCTTTCCTCTGGGTACAGGGAGTGCGCCTCTCCCACGAGGGTCTCAGGACCAGCTTCAGCGGAGCAGGGTGGAGAGAGGTGAGAGGAGCTTTCCTGCTTCTGCTGTTTCCTCAAAGGCCAAGGGACTGTGTCCCGGGCTGCTTGTCCTCAACCTGCTTTGCCTTTTCATCTAGAGACACAGAAGGCCTTTCTTATCCCCATACCATGATTAACCCTTTTCCGTTTGCTTGGAGAGGACGCAGCGGTGGCACTTGCGGCTGCAGTGTTTACCCCGAGATAACTTTGTCATGAAATACCTCAGTTTTGTTATTTTTGCATCACTGTAGTATATCAACTTTGGAAACAAAAGACATTCTATTTATAGCATTCTGTTTTTAGTAACAGTATTTTCCATTTACAAAATCGCTGAAAATGTCAAATCCTAGAAAACGTGGCATTCTCACATGTGATATGAACATCATTCTCAAACAGTTGTTGGCCGAAGATTCATTTGATGAATCTGATTTTTCCGAAACTGACAATTCTGATGATTCAGACGATTCTGATGTTAGCTCTGTTTAGAAATAACTCCAAGAACAGTTTTTATATTTTACTTTTACCTTGAAAATCAGTCAGATTTGCTTTAGCCTCAAAGAGCGTGTTTATGTAAAAGTGAGCGCTAGCAGTGAGGTGCACTTTATTTTTTCCAAATGGGCAAATGGTTAATTTTTTAAAAAGTGTTCTGTGATATCTTTTAGTACTTTTATAGTATTTTGTGTTTATCACATCTGAAATTTATTTTTGTGTAGAATATTTAATATTTTTGAAAGGAGTAGTTCAAAACCACTTGCTGAATTGACAAATTTTTCCTTGATATAAAAATGTCACCTCTACCGTATACACCAAGATGCATACATGCATTTCTTACTTCTAGGCTCTTCCTCTTTTTCCATTTATTGATTTTTTATGTTTCTGAGCCAACACCACAATGTTGTGAGCGCTACAGTTATCAAATATTCTTTGATATTTTACACTGCTAATTATTGTATTTCCTGTACATTTTCTTTTCTAGATGAATCTTGAAATTAGCTAGTCAAAGTCTGTAAAATTTCCTTTGGGATTTGGATGTGGGTTGGATTGGATTAATTTGGAGAACTAACATTCTGATGATAATGTTTATCGGTTTGATTTTCATTTTCCACGTTATCATTTTCAACTGCGAGTGCTTCGACCTTTCCTTGGCTCTCTGGGAGAAAGTCTTCTGTCTCTCCCCAGCAGCATTGATTCCATTTTCTACCCGGTCCACTCTGCTTTTTGCTGCCTTCACTGCATATTTTAACCCTGCTCCTGTTGCTTTCCCTATGACGCTCTTTCCTGTTGAGAAGTGTCAAGTAAAACTCTCTAAAAGTGATTTCACCTCCTTTAGTAGATAATTTCCAAGGGTACGGTTTTCCACTGGATCTTAGATAATTATTCCCTTTCTCCTGTGTTGCAAGGTGTCCGTGCAGAGACATTAAATGAGAGCCCTCTGGGCGCTGGTGGTGGGCTTAGCGTGGTGCACGTTGAACCAACTGCAGGATTCCAATCTGAAGGGAGGTTCTCCTGCAGGGGGATGCTGCTGATGGACTACTGATACTGATGGGTACTGATACTGCCTACTGATACTGATGGGTACTGACAAGCACCAGGCCTGGAGAAGCAATTCTTTACACCAGGATGAACAAACAGAAAGGACATCATGCTGGAAGCCATGGGCGTATTTTGAATGCAGCAGAAAGGAAATGTTAGCCTCACACTTAATGGGGGAAATGGTGGTTTTTCCACTGGCTGTGGGATTTCAGATAGAGGCAAGAATGTGTACATTCCCTGATCACAGAAAACTGACTTATCACAGGAGGAGGCAGACGGCTCAGAAAGGTGAGAGCTCTAACTTCCATGAAGTGGCAGAGTGATGTGGTGTGTGTCTGTGGAGGTGGCATATCATGTGTCATGGTGTCTAATAATGTGGTGGGGTAGAACACGGTGAGACCAATGTCTGGAATGGGCAGGCTGGCTTCTGCCTTCATCCCTGTCCTCCGCTGGGCTGTGAAGGGCCCGGGCAGCAGGGCCCTCTCCTGGGGGGCTGTGGGAATGCCTGGCTGCGGGTCAGCCCACGGAGGAGCTTTGACACTGGCCCAGTGTGAGCTCACGGGGACACCCACACCTGTGTGAATGTGTGAGAGGACATCTGTGCAGGCCAATGGGGAACCAGTATGTGTGTGTGTGTCTGTAGGTGTATGGTGAGTGTGTGTTTATGTGTTTGTGGGGCATATGTGTCTCTTGGTGGTGTGAGGTGTGTCTAGGGGAGGGTGAGTGTGTGGTGTGTGTGTGTGCATCTGTCTGTGATATGTGTATCTGATGTGTGTGTGATGTGTGTGGGCGTGTGTGTGTCTGTGGTGTGTGTCTGGTGTGTGTGGTGTGTGCGTGTGTCTGGTATGTGTATCTGTGGTGTGTTTTTGTGTCTGGTGTGTGTAGTGTGTGTTGTGTGTGTGTCTGTGGTGTGCATGTGTGCATATGGTTTGTCTGTGGTGTGTATGGTGTGTGTGTGGGTGTCTGTGGTGTGTGTCTGGTATGTCTGTGGTGTGTGTTTGTGGTGGGTGTCTGTGGTATGCGTGTGTCTGTGGTGTGTGTGTGTGGTATGCGTGTGGTGCATGTGTCTGTGGTGTGTGGGTGTGTGTCTGTGGTATGTGTGTGGTGTGTGTGGTGGGTGCCTGTGGTGTGTGTGTCTGTGTGGTGTGTGTGTGTCTGTATATGTATGTGGGGTGTGGGGCGTGTGTGGGGGGCTTGTGTGTGTGGTGGGTGTCTGTGGTATGTGTGGTGTGTGTGTGTGTGGTGTGTGTCTGTGGTGTGTGTGTGTGTGGTATATGTGTGTGGTGTGTGTCTGTGGTGTGTGTATTGGTGTGGTATGTGTGGTGTATGTGTGGGTTTGTGTCTGTGTTGTGTGTCTGTGGTGTGTGTGTGTGGTGTATGTGGTGTGTCTGTGGTGTATGTGGGTGTGTCTGTGGTGTGTGTGGTATGCGTCTGTATGGTATGTGTATGTGTGGTACATGTGTGGTGTGTGTGTGGTGTGTGTCTGTGGTATGTGTGGTGTGTGTCTGTGGTATGTGTGTGTGTTGTGTGTGGGTGTGTGGTGTGTGGGTGTCTGTGGTGTGTGGGTGTGTCTGTGGCGTGTGTGGTGTGTGCGTGTATCTGTGGTGTGTGTGTGGTATGTGTCTGTGTGGTAAGTGTATGTGTGGTGCATGTGTGTGGTGTGTGTGGTGTGTTTCTGTGGTGTGTGTGTGTCTGTGTGGTGTGTGTGGTGTGTGTGTCTGGTGTGTGTGTGTCTGTGTGGTGTGTGTGTCTGTGCTGTGTGTTTGTCTGTGCTGTGTGTGTGTCTGTGTGGTGTGTGTGGTGTGTGTGTCTGTGGTGTGTGTGGAGTGTGTGTGTGTCTGTGGTTTGTGTGGTGTGTGTGTGGTATGTGTGTGATAAGTGTATGTGTGGTGCATGTGTGTGGTGTGTGTATGGTGTGTTTCTGTGCTGTGTGTGGTGTCTGGTGTGTGTGTGTCTGTGGTGTGTGTCTGTGGTGTGTGTGTGGGTGTGTCTGTGGTGTGTGTGTGGTGTGTGTGGGTGTGTCTGTGGTGTGTGTCTGGTGTGTGTGGTGTGTGTGTGTCTGTGGTGTGTGTGTGGTATGTGTCTGTGTGGTAAGTGTGTGTGGTGTGTGTGGGTGTGTGTCTGTGGTGTGTGTGTGTCTGGTGTATGTGGTGTGTGGTGTGTAGGTGTGTCTGTGGTGTGTGTCTGTGGTGTGTGTGTGGGTGTGTCTGTGGTGTGTGTGTGGTGTGTGTGGGTGTGTCTGTGGTGTGTGTGTGTCTGTGGTGTGTGTGTGGTATGTGTGTGGTAAGTGTGTGTGGTGTGTGTGGGTGTGTGTCTGTGGTGTGTGTGTGTCTGGTGTATGTGGTGTGTGTGGTGTGTAGGTGTGTCTGTGGTGTGTGTCTGTGGTGTGTGTGGTGTGTGTGTGTCTGTGGTGTGTGTGGTGTGTGTGTGTCTGGTGTTTGTGGTGTATGTGGTGTGTGTGTGTGGTATGTGGTATGTGTCTGTGTGGTAAGTGTATGCCTGGTGCATGTGTGTGGTGTGTTTCTGTGTTGTGTGTGTGTCTGTGGCGTGTGTCTGTGTGGTGTGTGTGCAGTGTGTTTCTGTGGTATGTGTGTGGTGTGTGTGTGGGGTGTGTGGTGTGCATCTGTGGTGTGTGTGTGTGGTGTGGATGTGTGTGGCGTGTGTTTGTGGTGTGTGTGGTGTGTGTGTGTGTGGTATGTGTGGTGTGTCTGTGGTGTGTGTGTCTGTGTGGTGCATGTGTCTGTGGTGTGTGTGTGTGGTGCTTGTATCTGTGTGGTGTGTGTGTAATGTATGTGTGGTGTGTGGTGTGTGTGTCCGTGGTGTGTGGGTGGTGTGTGTTTATTCGTGGTGTGTATGTGTGGGGTGTGTGTGTGTGTGGTGTGTGTGTGGTGTGTGTGCGTATCTATGTGGTGTGTGTGGGGTGTGTATGTCTGTGGTGTGTGTGTGTCCGTGGTGTGCGTGGTGTGTGTGCATCTCTCTGGTGTGTGGAGCACACAATCCCAGCTCTCCCTCTGGTGCCCTCTGCCCGTGTCTCCATCAGCCCCACGTGTCCCCCTCGTCCCTAGGCCGCATCCGACTGTCCACGTTGCCCTCTGAGGTCCGGTGCCTCATCCGTCAGGAAACTGGGTCTTGGGGCCGCACAGGGGACAGCTCCCAGCCCGCGTGTGCAGGCGGCTCTGGGGGCTCCCAAGGTGGCCTCCTTCCCGGCCAGGGCGCCTTCCATTCTTCCTCATTCGCAGCCATGACCCTCGCTGGAAGCTCAGGCAGAAGCCCCTGACATGTCTCCTATGGCTCCTGAGGTGGCCCCAGCCCCGGGAACCTGCAGGGCCAATGCAGACTGGGAGCCTCTGCCCCAAGCCACGTGGGCCTCGATCCCCATTCGGTGGCCCAGGCATCAGGTGCTGCTGTCCAGAAGGTCCCTGTCAATCAGGCAGAAACGGTCCCTTGGGGCCCAGCCTCCTGGGTGCTGCCCGGGTGCTGCCATCCACCCCTCACCAGTATGGGCCTCGCACCAGTTTGGCTCAGTGAGGAGCACCCACGAGAGGAGGCCGCTGTGCCTCCCAAGTTCGCCCGGTTCTGCGGCCCAGCCTTCACCTGTTCTCAGGCCACAGCCAAGTTGCTAAATTCCTGGCATGTTTTGCTTGCTTCCACTTGGGATTGAAATTTTAAACACTTGACCGCCATCCTCCTTAAATGCACGCATCATGCAACGTGTCTTACAAGAAACCAACGCAGCTCCTGACCCTGAAGTATAGCTGAGCTCGCAGGGCCTCGGAAGCCACACAAGTTCCTTTTCTTCCCTGCGAATCATTTGTTGCTGTCTTGACTTTTTGGGCATAATTGAGACAACATGTTGATGTGTATTAACGCCAAGGCCATTTCACTTCACGGAGAAGAAAATGCCACTGGGGTCTAATGAAGCCATTGATTTAAAACAATGCTCAGAAAACGGTTGCAGAGACTCCGTGTTCCCTAAGTTACGAAGAGTTTGTTCCTGCCCGTAGAAGCCGCCTCGCCTCCGCAGTGCCACCTTCGCTGCCCCCAGCCACCGGCACAGCTGAGTCAAAGTACAACCGCCCAGCAACGCTTTCCAGCAGGGAACGTTGCCCTGAACAGCTCTGACTGTTGAGCGCATGTTAGAAGGCGCCACCCTAGCGCATTCCCCTACAGTATTTGAAACGACTCGTGTTACGTTTATTGGAGGAATGAGTCAGCAACCCTGAGAGGCTGTGACTCTCGCACCCTTTCCTGGCTCTGCCCTGTGGCCAGCTCCAAGGGCAGCAGGGAGATAATTTATATCGGCACGACCCCAAGCCTTGCCTCTGAGCAGCAGCAGCAGGAGCACCGGCCCACACTAGGCAGAGCAGGGTCTGTTCTGGCTCTGACATTTTACAGCCACGTGGCCCAGGATAATCTTTCTCTTTCCCAGTTTCCCTGTTTTTAGTAGAGGGGTGATAACGTCCACCTCCTTCATGAGCTTGTCCTAAGCAGCCCAGGAAGTATGAATGGGGGCGAGGCTGTCACCGGTTGTGTAGTCTGATGGATGTGGGGGTGATCCTTGACTTGACCCATAGCAGGTGTCCACTGGGTATGTCCTGATCCAATCCGTGCCCTGCACTGCTGCTTCTCCCTATCACCATTTCTCTCCGCGTGCAAGGACAGGAGGCCCCTCCAGCTTTCCACTGTGAGGAATTTCAGTAAATGTTCCCAGGGACACCAGTCCACGGGGTCCGGATCCGAGTGTGCTGTTATCCCCAAATAGTGTTGCAATCCCTTTCCTGGTTGAAGTCAGGTGGACTGTTATACTAAGAAGTCTCTGTGTTTGTGCTGCTTTGGAAACGCCTTAGTTCATCTTAGCTTGGCCTCCCTGAGAGCATCGTCTGTACCATCCTCCTCTCTGCAGACCCCTCCTGTTTCCCTGCGGAGCCCCTCCTCGGTAAGTTCCCGTCTGCTCTGCGCACCTGCTCTCCCCACCGGGTCCCTCATTGCTTTGAAGGCTTCACACCAGCCTTGGTCTGCAGCCTCCCCTCTCAGTGGTGCTCTGGTCCCGTGAGGCTTACGGCACACACGCGTCCATGAGAGAAATGCCGTTGGCCCAGAAGGTCACTCTGGGGGCTGTAAAATTTGACTCCCAAGAGCTGAGAGACGACTTGCAAAAGTCTGGTTTCAATAGTGAAGAGTTCAGCAAAACCAACCACGATGAATAATTGTCATTGCAAAGACAGAACACTGAGATGTGAAGTGAGTAAGAAGGGGTGAGACAGACACTCTGAAGTGGAGTTCACCATTGAAACACTTGTGTTAATAATAAATCAAAGCAGTTTTCATGGAATATTCTGTTGTTTTCCTAACAGTATTTACTGCCCGCTCACAGACCCACAGGCAGGGGATACTTTCTGAGTGTGGGAACAAGGTTGCCCCATAGAACCAGGGCCACCGCCTCAGCCCTCAGCCTGGATGCAGGAAGGGGCGGGGAGGACGTGGGCCATGAGGCACACAGGTCCCAGCTGGGCGGCATCTGTGGCACCTGGTTGTTCTTACCTGGGCCAGTGACCTCCTTTCTAGTGGTGGCCTACCTGGTGGGGCCTACCTGGCGAGGCTCTGGCGGGTCGAGCTGAGACAGAACATGGTCTATGCCTCCAATGGTGCCTCTCGATCTCCACGGCCCCCCAAACAGCACTCCTTCCCTGTCCCTCGTCATTTCTGGGGGTGGAAACATCTCCAGATCCTAACAAAGCCCATTCCCTTCTGAACAGTTTCCGCTGAACCTGAGGCAATTGCAATACTTTTAGATATAGGATTCTGAAATTCAACATGTAGACAAACTTAGGAGGTCAGGCCGTGGAAACCCTGAAATGTCATGCAATTTTATGCATATTTAAATTTTCCGGGGCAAAAATCCAAAGCTAGTACCTGATTCTCCAAGGAGCTTCTCAGACCCCCAAATGTTCAGAACATGCTTTGGTGGTCCAAGTCCTCTCTGAGATGAATACAGAGCAGGTCCACACGGAAGGTGTTCCATGAGTCCACGTGGCTCCAAACCTGGGATCCCGAGGTCTAGGGCAAAGCGCTCTAGAGACAGGAGAGGCGGTGGTCAGAAAGGAGGAGAGGAGGAGATACCTGGGCTGATCATGCTGTTAATTCTGTGTGTCAACTTGGCCAAGCCCCAGTGCCCAGATATTGGATCAGATATCAGTCTGGATGTTGCTGTGAAGGTGTTTTTAGAGGAGATTAACCTCAAATCAGTGGACTTTGGGTAAAGCAGATGGCTTTCCGGAATGTGGGCTGGTCTCATCCAATCTGTTAAAGGCCTTAAGAACAAAAGACTGAGAACTCCCCGAGAAGGAGCTCAGCCTGCGGACAGACGCTGAGCTGCAGCACTGAGTCTTCCCTGGGTCCCCAGCCTGCCCCCTGCCCTGCAGACTGTGGACTTGCCAGCACTCATAGTCACGGTGAGCCAATTCCTTAACATAAACCTTGAGGTAGACAAACAAAGATGTAGCTCTGTAGAGAATAGATACAGGTCTATTTGTTGTGTTTCTTGGGAGAACTCTAATACATGGTCTCATTTTTCTTAATTAATATTTATTTAGCTATTACTAAGCTCTAATTATGTTACACACACTATTTAATTCTCAGAATAACAGTATGAGGTGGGCCATGGCCCAAGAGGTGTCCAGCAGGAAGTGGTGGCGGGGAAGAGAATTGGAAACACCTCCTGTGCCTAGAGCCTCTGGTGGATTCTGGGGAAGGAAGAGGATGAGGTGAGTTTGAGCCTGTGTCTTCTTTCCTTGTGATCGCCGGTGTGTTAGGGAGTGGACCACTTGCCTGAACTTCTGTGCAGTGCTGGTTGTCTTCGTTAGCGTAGAATTTGGCCCTTTGGAAGCATCACTGCATCCACAGCTCCCACGTTGTGGCAGCAGGCACTCCTTTCTTAGCCCTCCCCTAGCTCCAGTTCAAGCCTTCTTGTCTATGCAGCCCCTTCCAAAAGTGAAGACGAGTGAGCTTGATCCAACTCGGGGAGCCTCCAGGACCCCATTTCCCGGCTGACTCATGTCTGCCCCCGCTTTGGGAGGCTGCTCAGATTCCCTCCCACCTGGGCCCTGGCAGGAAGGAGCGCTTCCAGGAGAGCCTCGCGACCCCACCGGGCTTTGCTGGACACAGTGCATGGCAGCTCAGGCTTGTGAAAGGCTCAGATTTGACTTGGCATAAGCTCAGCCATGCAATTATTCCCACCGGGACACTGAGTTCTCTTTCCCGGCCAAAGGACTTGGCAGAGCCCAAGCCCCATGGGGAGGTGAGAGCACCTTGCTCTCCTCTTCTCTCAAACAGACAGCTCCAGCACTCCTCACCAACATTGACCACACACTTGAGCCTGCCTCTCCTGTCATCATCCAATTATGCCTGGAACAGCGTGGGGAGGAATGGAGACACTGCAAAGGCAGGAGGGGAAGAGGGGGCTCCTACCCATGACCTCGCAGCTTTCTGGCAGGCGGCCACCCCTCCTGGATGTGCAGGGCCAGACTCCCTCCCCGTTATTCTCAGCCGTCATCTCAGAAACCCTGGGACAGTGAGAGCAGGGTTGGCAGCTGCAGTTGGCTCCAGGACTGTCCTCAACTCTGGATTTGGCATTCCTGGGTGGCTTTGCAGGGCTGCGTACTTTACCTTGTCAGAGGACGGACATGTGTGAGCAACACCTTGAGGCTTAGACTTTCAAAGATGAGCAGCTCACACTCAAGTTGTCCCTGAATGCCAAGATCTGTAGGAGATGGCTGTGTGGCCCCTTCAGGAGAGAGGCCAGGAGCATAAAAGTAGGGGACACAGGGTGGAGTGGAGAGATGCCACCCAGGGAACTGGCAGTTGTTGGGAATGTCAAGTCTCTGTGGGCACCAGGCCCAGGGGTGGGTCTTTGCTATGACGCCTTGCTCGATGCCAACAACCACCTTCCGACATGCTTCTCTTTTGTCACCAGAGAAAAAGTGTCATGAAAACTAGAGAGGTGCTAACAGTGGTCCAGCTTTCATCCTTCACCATCTGCCTGCACCAACGACAACAGCCCTGTCTCTGACTTCTCCCCAAAAACTTTTGCTCCAAATTGGTCTGCTTTGCCAAGTGGTGCGTTGGCGCGCCGTGGTTCACAGCTTGGATCACAGTACCCCTCGCAACCGCTTGCATCCTGCCCCAGCCCTATCCCAGGAATGTTCTCTTCATCTTTTGAAACCTACACTTTGAGATGCTTCCTCAAGCCTTCTCTGCCACTTGAGCTGCAAGCGGCTTATCTTCTCCCGTTCCCGTGGCAGGATGCTGTCGCTGTACGCCTGTCCCTGGACAGTTGACAGTGTCTCTCGGGTCACCCCCCTCCCCCCGCCCCCCCCCCCCCCCCACCGCCTGTATGATCGCTGAGGTTTATGACTGGATCTTATGTCTTTGCAGTGCTGGGCACTGGCACGGCTGCTCATAGAAAGGTCCCGATGGACACAGCAATGGCGGGCAATAGAGGGATGTGCATGGGTGGCCAGCCCCTGTGACGGCAGGACTGAGGCAGGGCCGTGCCTGCATGGCCAGCCCCTGTGATGGCATGCAGACCCCGGAACCCTGGACTTCTCCCCTGTGATCAGCAGCTCCCCTGTCACACTTTAGGAGTGGCTCCCCTCCACACAGCTGCATACTTTGGGAAAGAGGTTGGGTTTCACATGAGAAATTCCTATTTTCAAAAGGAATAGATTGGAAGCTGTGAGTGGGCACTGACCACAAGGAATTCCTTCCCCGGAAGTCACTCTCTCAGCAGGTAGCTTGGAACAGAGTGTGCTCCTAGGACAGGACGAGAAGCAGTGGGGCTCCAGGTGGGTCTGCAGCAGCCAGGGTTGTTTGTGATTGACCTCACTCTGTGAATGTGGGGTACCCAGTGAGTAAGTCTCAATCCGACTTTCCAGTCCAGAGGGGTCATCCACAAATGTCTTCTTCAGGCAAACTCCACCTTGAAGGATACTGGCGAGCTCAAGCTTAGAATGACTGTCTGACATAGTTTAGGAAGATTCTGTCTCATCCTTTTTTCCATCCCATCAAATTTCTCCTGAAACATTTCTACCATCAGTGGTCTGTATTGGGTAGGGTTCTAACATCACAGATAACAGAAACCAGGTCTGGCTTATTTCAGCAGTTAGGGTTCTGATATTGCGGATAACAGAAGACGAATCCAGCTATTTAAGCAGAAAAGGATTTTTATTTGGACTGAATTAAATGGGAGAATCAAGAAGCGGGTTCTGAAAAAGGCAGCAGCCAGGGCAGCTCTGCAGCGACTCAGGAGAAGGAAAGACGAACACTCTGTGTGCTGCTGGGGAACGGAGAGGCTCCCACCCCTTCCGCACTGCTGGTGTTTCCATCTTGCATACTCCGCTCAAAGCTCAAAGCCATGGGAAGGGGCGTCTGGCTGATGTGGCTTTGAAAAGTGTCCACCCTGGCTTGGGGAGAGGCATCCCTTTGGCCACTGGGCCCTGGTTTCTGGGGACTCTGAGTCCGGAGCCCGTGGTGTGGAAGATGGAGGAGCTTAGAAAACCTGAGGTTCCAGTCTTAGGTTGCTGCATTTAGGGAGTTGAAAGAGAGGAAGGGAAGATAATGAACTGCTCTCTGACATGTGAGGTTTGGGATGGGTCATCAGGGTGGAGAAGCCAGTTAGCCATCAGCGGAGAGCACACAGCGGGCTCAGGGCTGGGAGAGATGTGTGGGAATTGCAGGAGATGGGAGCTGCCGATGAGAAAATGGCTAAGAGCAGACAGGAAAGTGGGAAGGGTGGGATAGGACGGCGTGGGGAACTCTGACTCTCAGCAATCGCTCGGATGAGGACAAATAGCCAGCAGGCAAGGCTGGAGGGTGCCCAGGAGGCAGGGGAGGTCGCTGGTGCCGCTGCTGAGCCCGCAGGCCAGCCTCTGCCAGGCTACCCTCACCACTCTGGCCTCTCCTTACGCACAGCCTGTTCAGGGACTTTCCTGAATGTGGCCACTGTCAGTCCTTGGGCCTTGGCTGTAGCCTCTGTGGGACATAACTTATAGTAGATTCTTTTGGTGGAAGCTCATGGAAATTTCTACCATTTTTAAAAAAAAGTGAAATCTTAATTTTAGAGAAAAGTAAAGTCCTTCCCTCCCATAATGCTTTGGAATGGCAGGTTTTGAGAAGAGCCAACCCCAACTTTGACAACAAGACTTGCAAATGCTCCTTCCTTGCCTGCTGCCCCCTGCTTTGATGGAGCACACGCTTCACATCGACCCACACGCTACCCCCACAATGAAGCCGTGCAGCCTGCTCCAAGGACAGGGAGGCCCAGGAGGAAGCACATTGCCTGGGGGCACGTGCGAGGTCATCCTCGTGCAGGCTCTGAGCTCTGGGCTGGGACAGAGGAGACTTGTCTATGCCGAGGCTTCCCCACTCTGAAGAAGGACGTGCTAACTTGGCACGTGGGCTCCACTGTCTCTGCTCCTTTCTTTTTCTGTGCTTCATGGAAAGAAGATCATCGTGGCCCCACACCTCCCAGGGCCCCTGTGCTTCCTCCCGGGCCACTCAGCAGAATTCTCGGGCCCTGTCCATGGCATTTGGGTGGGGGCCATGCCAGTCCTCCACGAGCCCGGAAGCTCCTGGTGCCTTCAGCCATCTTGGCATTGTCACGGGAGATTTTTTTTTAATTAAAAGTCTGCCTTGGAGTATGTCAAGCACTCCTGTATTTTTGCCATTCTTCTTATCTCTATGGCAACGAAACTATCTCAACATTTACATGGACATCGTATTCTTTGCTAATGTACTATCTGAACCGTGTGTGTGCGGGGGACGCGAGCAGCAGCCGCCTGCTTCTGCCGGCTGGGGATGCTGAAGTTGCCACGACAACCAAGGGCCCAACGATGTCCTCACCAGCAGCACTAAATGGAAGCTCTAAATTAATTCACCCGCCTGTGTTTTTGTAGCTTATGTTGTTAATTGAAATAATAGGGATGGCCTTGCCTATACGTTCAGAGCACCTGTCCTATGAAACGGCCTGCGGTGTTGACTTAAGTACACTCATCCATCAGGCTAACCTAGCGTGAAATGGGGAAAGTGCAAGACACTTAATGTTGTGCCGCTCCGTATTGACTTGCAGTTGTGGGGAAGCAGCTTTCCTTCTGACAGGCTGGAAACATTGGCAATATAATTTTTTATTTTAAAACTTCACTTATGTCTGCCTTCTTCATCACGAGCTCTGAATCGGAGCACCTCCACAGCTCTGTCAAATGCTCGTGCTTGGTTAACGAGGGCAGTAGCCTTCGGTCACCTGCCTGCATTTACCCAAACATCACGGAGGTGGCGCTGAGCGCATGGGCCTGTGGGCCACCTGGCTCTCCTTGCCCTCTGAAGCACAGGATCAGGACATGCTCCAGCACGTACCTCGTAAGGGTATCGTGTGCCATCACCCCTGCCTTGCCAGTTTCTCTGCTTCCCAGGGCACTCCTGCAGGAACAAATTATGACCTTGGAATCCTAGTTGATTTTCCCACCAAGATGAAAATCCTGGGAGTTAAGGACATGAAACTAGAGCTTTCTCATCCATCTAAATAAAGAAATGGAAGCCCAGGTTGTTTGTGACACTCTGCCTCTGATGAAGGTCCTATTTGGGGGCCATGGGTTAGATTATAAGGTTAAACACTTACACTTGGGAGGTTGGAGGGAGGAATGCAAACATATATTTGCATGGTCCCATTTTAAAACCATCACCAGCTGTGGAAATTGGGTTAGCCTGGCCAGTGTCACCTGGAAGTGAGTTGGCAAGCACTGAGTCAAGCATGAGAGCTGGTCTCCAGCCACCTTCCGTGACATTCCCTTTTTCTTTAATTCTAGACATTCAGGAATGAGGTAAATGGAGCCATTTTTTGCCCATTAATGCCTTGACAGATATTTATTTGCCAAACTAGGAAGTCAGTTGCAGGCTGTGAGGCAAGAGCCCGGGGCAGGCCCACACCCCAAGGGACAGGAGGATGCAGAGACCTCAGGCGTGGGCTGGTCTAGCCTGGGACAGCTGCAGAGACCTGGGACATGGGCTGGTCTAGCCTGGGACAGCTGCAGAGACCTGGGGCATGGGGTGGTCTAGCCTGGGACAGCTGCAGAGACCTGGGGCATGGGCTGGTCTAGCCTGGGACAGCTGCAGAGACCTGGGACATGGGCTGGTCTAGCCTGGGACAGCTGCAGAGACCTGGGGCATGGGGTGGTCTAGCCTGGGACAGCTGCAGAGACCTGGGGCATGGGCTGGTCTAGCCTGGGACAGCTGCAGAGACCTGGGACATGGGCTGGTCTAGCCTGGGACAGCTGCAGAGACCTGGGGCATGGGCTATCTAGATTGGGACAGCATAAGCATGGGGCCCCTGCAGGCCCAGTGAAGCCTCAGGCTTCAAAAGAGGAGATAAAGGGAAAAAAGGCAGGAAGGACAAGAACTTATCAGGAGGCAAACTTCAAATGTTTCCCCTCTCTATCGTCATATGGGGTCAACTTTCACATGTGGTGTAATTTGTCTTTTTTCTTTAGCCCTTTTTATACAGTATGATCAAGAGTTGTGAATTTAATTTCTGTTATCCAGTGTCTATCGCTATAGAAAAAAACAACAACAATAAGCAAACAAGCAAATATGCAGAACTCTTTATTGGGAGTGAAATTCTCATTTTCCTGGCTTTATTGAAAACACTGCTTCTAGAATGTAAAATGTATACCATAAGAGTCAGATCCTGGGTAAGTTTATCAACAGTGGTTGCTATTGATGAAAAGAGCCAAACTCTAAAATGTTTAAGGAGATTTATTCTGAGCCAAATATGTATGACCATGGCCATGACCCAGCCCTCAGGGGATCCTGAGAACATATGTCCCAGGTGGTTGGGGTGCAGCTTGGTTTTATACATTTTAGGGAGACATAAGACTTCAACTAAACACATTTAAGAAAAATCAAATACATTGATTTCGTCCAGAAAGGCGGGACGACTCCAAGCGGGGGCTTCCAGCTTATAGGTAGATTTTAACATTTTCTCGTTGACAATTGTCTGGGTTTATTTAAAGACCTGGGATCAAGAGAAAGGAATGTCTGGGTGAAGATAAAGGACGGTGGAGACCCAAGTTCTTATTTGCAAAGGAGGCCTTCAGGTAGCAGACTTCAGAGGGAATCGGTTGTACAATGTTTCTTATGAGACTGAAAGTCTGCGTTGATGTTAATGGCGGAGAGGTAGAAAGAGGCATGTCTGACCCTCACTGCCCGTCATGGCCTGAACCAGTCTCTTGGGTTAAATTTTTAAAGAGCCCTTGTTGAGGAGGAAGTCCATTCTGATGGTTGGGGGGCCTTCATATTTCATTTTTGGTTTCCAGTGTTAACGGTAATAATAACTTGAGAGGCTGAAGGGGGAATAGAGAGGATACAGGCTTTGGGGGCCAAAAGGCCAGACTTCCAAGTTCTCAACTTCCAGAGCTTTCTGCAGAGATTTGATGCCCTGGGCTTCGAGTTCCTAACTCCAAGTCAGAGGGAAGCCACTCCCTCCCGGGCGGTGGGGAGGAACCAGATCTGAAGGGCACTGAGGAAAGAGCACCTCCTTCCTCTACGCAGAAAACAGGATTCCCCACTCGCAGCAAGCACCTAGCGAAGCTGAACAAACACCTAGCGAAGCTGAACAAACCTGCCCTCCTGTCTCGGCTGCTCTGGCCCTGGTGGGTGGCTCAGCCCCACCTCAGGAGCATCTGGGGCTGGTGGGGGTGAGGGAGAGCCGGGGCTGCTCCCAGGGTAGCTCCAGGCCTCCTGGGTCATCACTCTAATGGTTTTCTGACCGCTGATTTTAAAGGCATTACCAGGAAGGCTTTTACAAGGATGACTTTTACTTTACAGCTGCAACACAATACTCACTGTACTGTCTTTTCGTGCCTTCAGCTAAACACATCGTTGACCCAAGTAGGAGCCCAGTGCACCCGCAGCTGCCAAGCCTCAGGAACAGAGCTTGGCTTACTGTGGGGAGGGGAAATTCTAGTTCTGTGGAGGGTATGATTTTTTGTAGTCGGGTCTAGCTTTTTGTTATTTCTCGTAGAAAGATAGCCAAATTATACTTTGTTTGAGGAGATAAGATTTCTACCCCAACTTAAAACGTTTTTTCCTTTTAAAAGAAATCATAAGTCATTGTGGCCATACATGCTTGATTTCAATTAAGTGACAATTTTAGGCAGATTTGCTGCCAGAAATAATTGGGTAGTGAAAGAAAAACAGGTATCATGTATAACTGTTGCTCATACTCATAGTTATCATTGACATGTAAAGGTGGCATTCCCCAATTGTCCTCCAAAAATATTTAAAAAGTTTTCCAATGTTTGAATGTCTGCACTTGGCTAGTTTTAAAGTAAGCGTATATCACTAAGCATACATTTGAATATCCACACCAAATACTTCTCTTTTACACAGATTTGTGCAGTTTAAATAAGAAAAAAGCTGGTGGAGATTGGGTGATACTCTGGAATCCAGAGGATTTTTACTGTTTGAGAAAATACAATCATCAGACTCTTGGCTGAATGATATCAAATCAGGAACTGGGTTGTGAATTGAAAATTAATTTGGGAGCATTTCTAAGTAAATAATCGGGAACTTGGAGAAATTAGAGCAGATGCATCCCACAGAAGTAAAGACCTCAGCTCTTCGCTGATCAGTGAGTCCAGCCGCAGTTACTTTGGCTTCTTCCGTTCCAGTGTGCGGCACATAATCACCAGGATCTGTGCGTTCGTGGGTGCGAAGGCCCCTCCAGCTGAATTTCTGGTGATAAGTGATGATTCATGAGAAACAGCAAGGGAAGTTTAGGCTTCAAATCAGTCTTATTTCATTTTTCTTCTTGAATTTACTAAGTTCATTATTGCCTTATAGTGATTTTTCCCATACCTTTGTATATTTAATTTCCTTTTTAATAGACAAACTGTCATGGGAGGTTACACAAAGCATTATTATTCAAAGGAATGTTTATATCACTCAGATAAATATCATAGAGCATTATGGATTGGGAGTGTATTTATTTCATAGACAACAGAAAAATGACTGTGTATTATCAAGTAAATACATGCTATATTTAAATAATGCGATAACAATCAACAATCGCCGAGTTTTTCCTTGGTGTTCTGAAATTAGAATATACAGAAAGACAAATTAATATTTAAACTCTCTGTATAGTTTTGAGAATCCATAATATGCATAACAAAGAGAGATGACTTTGGGCCATGCGGGGTACGATGGTATCATGAATGGATTGACTACGGGGGGCCTGCAGAAGTCACACGCACTCAGGGGCCTGAAGAACTGGGGTAATACCTTGAGCACTAAGATAATTCCATTATTATTGAAAGCGTTTATTGCCTGTGGTTCCTCTGTGGGCACCGTATAAAGGACTTGAAACAAAACAATTTGTGATCTTTATGTGCTTAGAGATCCAGGCTACAGATAGAAAAAACAGGCTGAGGTTAACTGTGTAATTATTAAGCACACATAAAACATGTGTGTTATTTTATGCAAGTCAAGGGTGGTCACTGAAAAGAGAAGTAAGACACAGGAGTGAAAATTTCTACGAGGCGGCGTCTCTCAGGGTGGGAGGTGTGCGGCACTGACCTGGGGATCGGTCAGAGCAGCTTTCAGACAAATGGCTCGTCCAGGACAAATCTCCCGCATCTGTAACTGTTTAACTCATTTCATTTGGTTTTCTACCCTCTGTTTAATCCAGCACAATTTCCTATCTACCCCTGGGTGAGTTAAAAGTAAAACACTCAAGTTCAAATCTGCCCTAAAATCCTCAGAAGGATGATGAATTTAGTCAAAGATGCCCTGCTATGAGAAATTCAGCCATAAGACATTCACCGCGACGCCTTTCAGCTACTGAAAGAATCTACAGATTTGTCCTTCTCTTTTTCCATTCCTTAGCAAATTAAAAAGAAAAGAAAAAAAACAGAAACAAAAAACAAATGAAGAAGCAACCGGTACGAGCAGATTTGGTGCAAGAGAACCAATCGCAGGAGCCGCCCAAGCTCACTTAGGAAAAGAGCTGAGCGACAGCAGCTGCACCCAGAAGGTGGAGACCGCATGTGAACCCAGGATTCCAGGCAGCACAAGGCTAGAGACCCCACAAGCAGCCATGGCTGTGCGTTCATGCGGAGCGTCATCACAGCCAACATGGTCTTCCTCCTGGTTAACCAAGATCCCGTTTCAGCCATTCTGGAATTGCAGGGCTGGCCAGAACTTTAGGAACAATACGTGCGATGCCTTCATTTTGTGAGTAACTGGTGTCCTGAAGAGGTGACACCCCTTGCTCAGGACGACTGTAAGAGAGGTCATGGCCGAGTGGGGACCCCTCTAATTTGAGATTTGTGTAGACAGATAAACCTTCTCCATAAGAAACCATTCACATAAGTAAGCCACTCTGCCTGATCAGCACCCTAATCCCTTCAAAATGTCCTAGCATAGCATATTTTCTTTCTCTGTTTTGAGAACAATTTTGAATACATGTGATATGTAACATATAAAATATACTGTGATGTAAAGTATATGATAAGTAAAGATATTATACATATTTTTAATAGGCACCTGGGAGATTCCGGAAACTGTGTCAGTTTCTCTAAGTCAGTATCTTATAAAATCCTCAGAAAAACCCTCCCAGGCAAATAATATTCATATTTTTAAAAATGGGGGAAGTGAGATGCACAGAGGTTAAATTTTTTACCGCACTGAGTTAATGAGCAGTGGCAGGCGTGGGGCCCACACTCTCGTCTGCCAGAGTCCGTTTGGGCAGCAGTGTGTCACAGCATGTCCATCTTCCCTAACCTGCTTCATTCTCTAAACATCGATTTAAACTCAGACACCCCATTGAGAGTCCAGCACAGCCAGTTCCCAGAGGAGCGGCTTCTTCCCAGCACAGCCAGGTCCCAGAGGAGCGGCTTATTCCTGAGTCCTGCATAGACAGGTCCCTGAGGAGCGGTGTCTTTCTGAGTCCTGCATGTCACTTGTCTTGCGATTCCTGCGGTGGAGGCCATGCCATTGATGCGACTCCACTCCCAGCCCTGAGTCTTGCAAAAACCTTGTTTAATGCCTTGGAGCTGAGTGGATGGCGACACCAGCTACATGATAACCAAGGACCAGGCATCCAGGATCCGAGTGTGTGCTGTAATCAAAGAAAACTTCATCCACCACATATTAGTGACATGCATAACAGTCATTCTGCACATGGTCATTAAGCCATCAACGGTAAGCAGCTCTGGTAAACGGCAGTAACTGGTATGCTACTACAAAGCCGAATGCCTTGCCCCCACTTTCTGTCTTTCTTTTATTGATCCCGATGAATGGCATCGACGTCGACAGTTCCCTTAACTTTTCCACAATGGAGTCTTCATCTCAATGCCCCTCCCCTCATCCGCCCCATCCCTGCTTCTTTCTCTCTTCATCTCTCTTTGCATTGTGCCCACACATGTGCACCCTCACACACATGCACACATATGTACGTGCACACATACATACGTGCACACACATGCACAGACAACTGAAGATTCTCGTGATGGCCCATTTGCTCAGTGTTGCCCCACACAGCATCTGCCAACACTGTGCTTTAGTGGACGGCAGTATTTATGACACCTTACACAGTATTGTCAGATGTAGGACTGACCTTGTTCTGGAGGACAACTGAGGCAACCTCTGCTGTCTCCCCTGGCTGCCACAGCCATGCCGTGGCATCAACACCCCAGGAAGGAAAGCTCCTGCTGCCTGCAGTCCACAGGATGCTTGGGATTCCTGGCGGTAAACACGCTGGGCCTTCCCGCTCATCCTCCCACTAATGGCCGAAAATCTGGGCTTTCCTTCTCTTTATTCTGTCTCCCAGGTCTATGACCTCACCTTTGAGAATGCAAAGTGACCATAAATAGTAGGGCTCCTGAAAGATTAAAGGAGGCAAACTTCTGAATATTTTGTAATTACAGATAGATAGATAGATAGATAGAGAGATAGATACATAGAGAGATAGGTAGACAGATAGATGACAGATAGAGAGGCAGAGAGATGCATGTATGTCATATGCCTCCTATCTTAACCATCTCATAAAAACACCCGTGGTAGTGCTACAATGCTCAGTGATGTTCTGCTGTATTTCCGTGTTGGGCCGTACTCTGCAAGGGAAGGCCTTGTTGACTCTGACCTGCTTCTGCATCAGAGCTTCTCGGTCTGTTCACAGGAAGAGGTCACAGGAGTCTACCATGCGTCTTGGGTTCAGGGATGGGTGCACACTCACACACACAGACACACATTTCCACCTTTGAAAACGCGGAAGGAATAAAGGATACTGTTGTGCTTTGAGAACTCAAATATCTCAGGGGAAGGAGGCTAATGCGTCAGAGTTTCATTCAGTGAATGAACCAAGTCATGAGAAATCACTCTTCAGGGGTGAGCTGAGAAACCTTTTCGTGCCGTAAATGCTTCCTGGTTCTAGGGAAACTTGAAATCGTCCCCTACTTGGGTGAGGATGGCTGCACTGGATGGGAAGTCATTGATACTGAGGTGCAACTTCTCAGGAGGAGGGGGTTTGGGTGGGGAGGGGGAAGTCATTGATACTGACATGCAACTTCTCAGGAGGGTGGGTTTTGGGTGGGGAGGAGAAGTCATTGATACTGACATGCAACTTCTCAGGAGGGCGGGTTTTGTGTGGGGAGGGGGAAGTCATTGATACTGACATGCAACTTCTCAGGAGGGCGGGTTTTGGGTGGGGAGGGGGAAGTCATCGATACTGATGTGCAACTTCTCAGGAGGGAGGGTTTTGTGTGGGGAGGGGGAAGTCATTGATACTGATGTGCAACTTCTCAGGAGGGTGGGTTTTGGGTGGGGAGGGGGAAGTCATTGATACTGATGTGCAACTTCTCAGGAGGGTGGGTTTTGGGTGGGGAGGGGGAAGTCACCGATACTGATGTGCAACTTCTCAGGAGGGCGGGTTTTGGGTGGGGAGGGGGAAGTCATTAATACTGATGTGCAACTTCTCAGGAGGGTGGGTTTTGGATGGGGAGGGGGAAGTCACCGATACTGATGTGCAACTTCTCAGGAGGGAGGGTTTTGTGTGGGGAGGGGGAAGTCATTGATACTGATGTGCAACTTCTCAGGAGGGCAGGTTTTGGGTGGGGAGGGGGAAGTCACCGATACTGATGTGCAACTTCTCAGGAGGGCAGATTTTGGGTGGGGAGGGGGAAGTCATTGATACTGAGGTGCAACTTCTCAGGAGGAGGGCGGGTTTTGGGTGGGGAGGGGAAGTCATTGATACTGATGTGCAACTTCTCAGGAGGAGGGGGTTTGGGTGGGGAGGGGGAAGTCATTGATACTGACCTGCAACTTCTCAGGAGGGCGGGTTTTTGGTGGGGAGGGGAAGTCATTGATACTGACCTGCAACTTCTCAGGAGGGCGGGTTTTGGGTGGGGAGGGGGAAGTCATTGATACCGACCTGCAACTTCTCAGGAGGGTGGGTTTTGGGTGGGGAGGGGAAGTCATTGATACTGATGTGCAACTTCTCAGGAGGGTGGGTTTTGGGTGGGTAGGGGGCTACATGGTGATTAGCCACCATGGGGAAAGCAAGCCTGTGGTGTACCACCAAAGGTGAGTTTGGATACCTGTTGGATGGACATTGATTTAAAGGGCTAATAGCAAAGCCATTGGCATTTCTGTTAGACTCTCATTGACTTGCATTTAATATACTCCACTGCCAGTGGGAGCTGAAGGGCCAATTTGCTTTGGTGCTTTTTTGTGCATTAGTGTCCATTATAAGGTAATGGGTGTCTATCAGTGTCAGAATGTCAGCCGCCAATTAATTCAGCTCACCACTTCTTCCCAGCAATTGCTAATCACTGGACCATCCCAAGCCACATGGTACTAAATACCTTTTTGACCACTGCAAACAGCATTTACGGCCAACAGGAGGGAAAGTGACATTTAGTGTCTCATAATTAAACTGGCAAGCAATATTGATTATGAGAGAGGTTTCTTTTAGGAGAGGACTTTTTATAGGATTTATATTTCATGTTATATATATGTTATGATTTATGTTAAGTATTATATATTAAGTATTAGTAAAGTATGGGTTATATATTAAAAATTATATATTAAGTGTTTGATGTAGACTATATTTGATAAGCTGTTTCATAAATATAAATAATATTTATTTATTTATTTAATTTATTTATTTGAGACAGAGTCTCACTCTGTCACCCAGGCTGGGGTGCAGTGGCATGATCTCGGCTCACTGCAACCTCTGCCTCCCAGGTTCAAGTGATTCTCCTGCTTCAGCCTCCTCAGTAGCTGGGACTACTGGCAAGTGCCACCACGCCTGGCTAATTTTTGTATTTTCAGTAGATACATGGTTTCACTACATTGGCCAGGCTGGTCTCGAACTCCTGACCTCAGGTGATCCACCCATCTGAGCCTCCCAAAGTGCTGGGATTACAGGCATGAGCCAGCACACCCAGCCTCCAATTTTTAGTTTTTTGAAGAGTTTTATATCTGGTTAGAAGAGATAATATATGTGGCATGATCGATTATGTTTAGAAGAAAACCTGATAGAGATGCAGTCAGCATCAAGAAGCCACAGCCACCCAGGAGAGCCCTGAGCTCAAAACAATGGAATTCCAAAGCCTGGACAGTTCAACAAAGACTGAGCCACCTGCCCACGATGCAAGAGGAAGAAACCCCTCCTGCATGTGGTAGTTTGGGCGGAGGGGCCACTGCCCTAGCTGCCGGCCTCGAGGGAGAGCTTGGGAAGCAGGGACATGGAAAGAGTGCAACGCGCAGAGGGGACGTTTAGTGACAGAGGTGACAGTCACAGGTGATGCCCCGGCCCTCAGAGCCCAGGCCTGTGGCATCCCACTGACCTGCACCTCCCGCATGCCTGAATTATAGCTGACATCACTCGGCTCAGCAGGTGATCAGTGCAGAAGCCTTAGGCCAAGGACTTGGGGGGGCCGTAGGCTCTTAATCAATCCATGAAGATGTGTGAGATTTTTTCAGAATTGAGGATGAGAAAACTACAAAACTGTAATTCATACTTTTTTTAAATTTAAAATGTATTTTTTTCTGAGACAGGGTCTTGCTCTGTTGCCCAGGCTGGAGTGCAGTGGTGCAGTCACGCTCATAGCCTTGAACCCCTAAGCTTAAGTGATCCTCCCGCCTCAGTCACCCAAGTAGCTGGGACCACCAGTACGTGCCTACCACACTGGCTAATTCATTTTTATTTTTCCATAGAGATGGAGTCTTGTTATGTTGCCCAGGGCGGTCTCGAACTCCTGGGCTCAAGTGATCCTCCTGCCTCAACCACCCAAAGTGCTGGGATTTCAGGCATGAACTACTGTGCCTGGCCCCTAAACTTTCTAATTAAATGTTTTTAAAACAATATCAGGTCAAGTTTGCGAATGGTTACACTGATTTTCCATCGCAATTGCACCGCCTTTGGAAATGGCTTATAAGTCAGCTTTCCTTACTCATCAAGCACCCCTGAGTGTGCAGAGAGAGTGCCAAGGCAGCCTCGCCAGCTGCAAGTCACGTGAGTTCGCGGCTGCCAAATGGCAGTGCAGAGGAGCACGCAGGCAGCGCCTGGGAGGCGCTCGGCTCCCTCCAAGTCCCTATTACGTTAATTTACTTCCTGGTCATAATCACCCATGGAATGAGTGCTATTGCTATTTCCATCCTATAGATGAGGCAGAGAGATTTTAAGTAACTTTTTCCAGATCCTACAGCTTGGAAAGGCGGAGCTGGGCTTTCCACACAGCACTTCAGCACCATCCCATGCTGTCTCTCAAAAGAACAATTATAAAGTCCTTCCAAAGCTTTAAAGCAAAAATCAGGTTAAATGTGAGGTATGTGGACACTTGTTTGTTTCAAATGATGTGCAGCAGTGCCTTTCAGTGCAGTCAAGGGTGCTTGGAGCTCTCAGCACCTCTGGAGACCTTGACGGTGATCAGGAATGGAAACTGCATGGATCAATCAAATTGGCTCCCAGGGTTGCACTAGAGGCTTTGCTGCAGAGCCCAGCCTAGAAAATGACGGCCACATTCCCTGTGGCCTTGAGCCCAGCATGTTCACCAGCCATGACGGCCCTTTGCCTTTTGTCTGTCCACCCCCACCAGACCCAGCTGGACGAGAGGGACGGATGAGGTTGCTGCCTGGTCAGGGCTGCCTTCTTTAGCCCTTCTTAGAATGAGAGTCAGTCTTGTCTGAATGTGCAATCTTTGAATGAAATCAGATTGTTCCTATTTGTCATTTTATTAGCAACTCATTACAGCCATTTCTTTGGGATTAAAAAGAGAAGAAAGAAGGAACATAAGTAAAAAGAGTGAGCTAATGGCTCACCCAGAATGCTGTGGCAATTTATGGTGTCTTGAATGAAATGACAGAATTGCCATAATGTTAAATTTAACATGTTTTATTTTAGCAATAGGATCATCTGATCATATCTCCAAGCTCAGCCAGCATTACAAAAGTAATTTTTATAATTGTAAATTCATTCACTCTAAGATGGTTCAGAATTACTTTAGAGACCACATTACCAAATTTTCAGCTGAAAAGTGACTTTACCCTGTCATGTGTATCACTTCAGTGATGGGAACAGAATGGGAATGTCTTCTGCACATAGAGAGAAATGGAGTGAACGCCTCGTGGACTTCAGGCTTTCAGAGCATGAATTGTCGTGGGTGCTTTCTCCTCTTAACAGTGTTCGCCAATATTTGTTTCTCCCCTCCTGTCTTGGGTACCAAGACTCTCCTCAGTGTCTCTGTCCTTCTCCCTTTTGACATTGCCACCAAGACTTAAAAAGGTCAGGGAGGTTGCCCGCGATATGCCTGCCCTGAGCAAGGGTGTCCTGACTGTGAGGACCACCATGTCGCATGGACGGGGCCTGCTGGAGGTGCTGCTGGCAGATTTGTGGGCCTAATTCTGGCTTTGGGGAAGGGCAAAGCCCTGTTCTCATGAGTAGAGGGGTCACACAGAATCCTCGGCACGTATCCTGCTAGTTGCTGTAGCCCGTCCTAGTAACTCTTAATAAACACGACTGGTCATGCACAGAATGCAAAACCCTTTTCTCTCTGCTGGCAGTTTCTCAGGCTGAGAAAAAAACATCAGTGTGGGGGAAGATTTGGGACCCGTGTCTGCATCTGCTACCTGGACTCTTATTAAACAGATGATGTGGTGAGGCAATCAGAAAGCCTGGCCAGCTGCTCACCTCCAGGGCAGCTTCTTGGGAAGAGAGTGAACAATTCTGGGGGTTAAGAACTGTTTTTAAAAGAAAACACTAGGGAGGCTGGGGCAGGAGGATCGCTTGAAGCCCAGGAGTTGGAAGCTGCAGCTAGCTATGATTGTACCACTGCACTCCAGCCTGGGTGACAGAGCAAGACCTTGTCTCTAAAAAATAAATAAATAAACCTTTAAAAACCAAGTGCAAGGTTAGTCTTCCACTGAACCCCACCACTCTCCAGCATCCCGTTTCTTGGTGCCCACTCTGAGGCAGGGTTGGATGTGGTTTGCAGCAGGCCCTCTGGGGCTGGTTTTCATCCTGACTTCATCGCTGATGCTGGCTGACCCAGGAGCCTGGTTCCCTCCCTCTAGGCCATGTGGCATTGTGACCTGCTCCATGGGGCCATGGCAACTGAGGGGAGAAGTGAATGCTTTGCTTTGGGCTTTACTCTGTAAATTCTGCTCATAGGGAATGTTCTGGATCCTTGCCCAGATTTCTCCCGTCTTCTCTGGGCCAGCCCTTTCCTCAGGTGGAGCTGGGAAAAGAGGCCAAGGACACAGCTCTGGGAGACGACCTTCCAGGGCAGCCTTGGAACACCATGTCCCCAGCATCTCTGCTGGCAGGACCGCCATGCATGAGTGGGAAATCGCTCACAACCTGCTCCCATCCAAGAATGATCATTAATGTCTATTTTGGCCACTTCTCAAGTAATTGTCAAAGCCCAGCTGGGAGGTGTCCGCACACAGAGCCCTGGGCCCAGGCTACAGGAGCACACCATTTCTACCTTCCTTTGAATCAACTGTTTCATTTAAACTCAAAGCAAAATATTTAAACAGACCAAGTAATATTTCTTTTTCTAATCCAGGCGTGCACATGTGCATGAGCCCTGTGTTTTCCCTTTCTGCCTCCAGTTTTACAGATCTGTGAAGTGGGGCATTCGGCACAGTGGTGATGAGACAGGTGGGGTCTGGGAGCCAGGCTCCTACATCTTCACTGTGCCGACTGCATAGACCAGGGGCAGCCTGGGAAGAAGAGGCGCCAGGCAGCAGAACAGGCCAGATTGTGTCCAGGAACTGAAAAAGCATGTGTATTTTTCTCATCCCTTATTTTTAGAGAAAAAATATTTATTGTTACTTCTTTCTTAAAGCTTCATTTTTAGTTAGCTTCTTATGAGTTCCACATATGGAAACGTTTCCATATTTTCACAAATCTAAGTTAATGATACCTTTACAACCAGCCCCCCAATGCCCAAGTGGCCTCCAGAAGATGACGAATAACATACGTGAAATAAAATCATCAGCTGAAGAAAACGTCTAATGTATGTGTTTCTAAAAATTCTTGTGGTTGACTCTATCTTATTTTATTTTTGGATGGGGAGAGAGTTGTCTTGTTTGTTGCAAATTTATCTTTAGGTTTGAGAGAACAAAACACCCAGTTTTCTCCCTTGTCTTATATTAGCATTATAGACACAGTACTACTCATAGGAACATTTTTTACTCAGAGAGCGGCCATCTCTTTACATCTCTGCTATAGAATAAGAACTTCTAGCACTTGCAATAGGTTCCTAAGCTGTTGGATGAGCCCCGTTTGATAGGGAGAGGAAGGGAGGTGCTGAGGTGTAAGAGTTGGTTCCAGGCCCCACGGCTCTCAGGAGGATGAGTTGGGACTTGAGACCCCTGGGGCTCTGAAGCTTGTGGGGTACCCCCCAGCAAGTTCCTTAACTTCCAACACCCTGGTTGTCTGCATTCTGGAATGCCAAGTGTCCAGTGGGTGATTTCCAAGGAGCTCACCCTCTCTGAGTGCTAAGTCCTGTGCAGGCAGAGACAATCCGCATAAAAATACCTCAGAGCCAGAAAGACATCTGCAATAAAATGGCTGACGGAAATTCACATTTTAAACTCAACAGGGAGAAACAATAAAATGATCCCTTTTTATTTGTTAATATGATTTTATTATTTCCAAATGTTTGATTATGACTACATTCAAAAGGAAACATTGATGTCATATTAAAGAATATTAAAATATATGAGAATAAAAACTATGGTGCCAAATAAACCTTGTTTAATTCTCTTGGATGGAACTCAGGCCAAGGAACCCCGGAAAAGGGAGGAGGCAGGTGTCTTCAGTTTGCTTCTTTTTAATGAAATATAACTAAAAAATATTAGCTTCTTTCAAATTTATGAAAGAAACTGAATTCAATTTCAACTGAATTGCCTGATAGAGCAGTCGTTATTCCTTAGCAATATCTAGTGTCAACAGACTACAAGAAAACAAGGACCCTTCTTGTTAAGCAGGCATTTCCCCATGCATATGGCACACATGTGACATTTCTGCGTGCGCTGGAAAGTTGAGGTTGAGGACTCATTTACGTTGCTCTCTCTGGGTGTCCAACCGTGACTGATATAAATATTTTATTAGGCAAACCTGCAGGTTTCTGAAGATTATATGTCTTATCAAGTTGACCCTTATAATTATGTTGTCTTCTGCAACCATAGGATTGCTTTTAATTTTGCAGCTCTTTGGTAAATATTGAACCATAAGAAAGGTATACAATTGTAAGCACAGACGACGGAGGATAAAAACCATTTAAACAGAACTCCTCAACATGGGAGGAAAGATGCATTTCCGTTCTGTCACTCCAGAGAATTGATCACACGGAGACGAATCGGGGGAGAGGATGAACCGGGCTCACACTTTCTGACCCTCACTTTGTAGCCAGCCTGCTGCCAGGGCCTTGGACTACCCTCTCCCTTTGTGTGTTGAAATGAAACTTTGGTAGTGAAATCCTAGGCTGCCTGAGGAGGGGCTGGGCTATGGGAGGTGGGTGCTTATCCATTTGCACCCCCCACCCGTTTCTTCTCATCATCATTGTGCGTTTCAGCTCCCCACGGCCAGGGCTGGCCTTCAAAGCGCTGTGTGCACTGCTTTTCTGTGCGGGTGCCTCCCTCTCCTGCCTGGGGCAGCGCCGGGTGGAAAGGAGCCCCTTAGCCCCCAAGTGTGCACCGGGAGGGGCGGCCCCAGGCTGGCTGGCATCCTTGATGTGCCGGGTTCCCTCTTTGGGCCTGTTTCTCATCTCCATCCACGCCCCAGGGAACTGGGCCCAGCACAGGGTGTCTTTGACACTCATGGAGGCAGCACCTTGAGTGCGCCTGGCAGGGGCCAGCCATCGTCCCCTATTGGGGCCAGCGCTGTGTCACCCACTTCTCTCTCGCTGCCCTTCCCATCCTCCTCACTTCAAGGATAATCACCTCTCTCATGCCCCACTCAGGTGTGCCTCACGCAGATCTCTGGAGAAACGTTTAGGAGCTGAACGTGGTGGCAGGTGGGTTCCTGGGCCCTGCGGGGCATGAGTGTAAGTGTGGGAAGCCGTGCTCTTTCCTTTCTGCCAGCAGCGTCTCCCATGTGTCTGTGACAGGGCTGGCTGTTGGTTCAGGCCTTGTGGGGAGCCAGCTGCTCTGGTGTGGCGTTGGGCCCTGCAGCATAGAAGCTGCCCTGGCTCTTAGCCGGGCTGAGCCTGGTGGCCTCAGGCACACACTGCCCTCACCAGACACTCACCCTGGGAGAGAGGTACAGAGCCAGGGCTGGCAGGGTTCCAGGACCAGGCTGGGCATGGCAAGGCGGGGACACTTCAGTAGGCTTGTGGTTCTCACAGTGGCTCCAGCCCAGCCCCAGGAACCTGAAATCGAGGTCTCTGGAAAGCAGGCAGCTGTCCCATGTGTATAGGTGATTTCACTCCAACCTGGGGACACGAGAGGTATGGCTTATATTCTAGAAAGAGCACAGGACTAGTGGGATTGGGGGGCTCCCCTCACATTTGTGGTGACTCTCGGATGTGGGATGAGTCCTGCGGGCTGAGCAGGGGGCTGACGGGTGACCGTGCACGTCCTAATCGATGGAGGATCAGTGGGAAAGGCCTGGAGGTGGGGTGGGGGAGAGGTGGGAACAGCTGCCTTTGGAGGTGGCTTCACGCAGCACAGTCGTCCCTGTGGCATGGACGCCCCGTGGGATCCCCACCCAGCCCCTTCATGGGTCACAGGCCCCTCCGGTTAGCATGACTGCTCACAGCCATAGGTGAGGCTGCAATAGGTGAAGTGGAAAGGGCTGAAGAGGACACAAATGGTGGACGCTGCCCGGCAGCTGGGAGAAAAAAGCCTGAACCCCCCAGCAGAGGCTGGCCCTGTGGCTGGGGCCGGCGGGGCACAGGGCCACGGAGAGGCCTGTGGATCCTCTGTTGTGGTCCAGCGAGAGAAGCCTGGTTGGGGTGTGCTGGTGGGACCCCGCCAATGCCCGGCCTTTGGAACTTCCTTGACTCCAGGTCAGCTGACAGTTCACATCCTCACTCCGCTGGGCTGAGCTGACCCATGACATCACTGCTCAGGATCTGGTTTCTGCCAAGTGGGGGCAGGATCAGAATCTTCCTCTCAGAACAAGCCCGAGACTTAAGTGAGATGATGCCCACGGGGCTGATGGCAGGCGTTCCTTCCATTATGCTAGCGTCTCTGTCAGGGACCCCCTCTGTCACGGTCACTGTGTCATTTCTCCCAGCTGTGGCAGAGCTGGGACTTGAACCCAGGGCCCCCTACTTTCTGATCTCTTGTTCCCTTGCATCAGCACACATCCCTAACTATAATGATAAGGCTTACACACTGCTCTGTGAAACCCACGCAGTTAACACGCATCAGCATGTGGCGTCTTTACCATCCACACCTCCCAGACGAGGAAACTGAGGCAGGAGAGCTGTGCGACGGGGAGGGATAGAGTCTGCATCCCAGGCAGTCAATTGTTAGGACTCAGGACAGATGCATCATGGCAGCCACGGCCTTCCAGAGGACCTGCCTAGGGCGGTGGCTTCCTGGTGCCTCCCCTTCCCTTCTTCCCTGATGCTGCCCTATTCTGCACCCTGTTCTAAGCTGGTAGCCTTTGGCAAAGTAGTAAAGTAAAATGGAATGGATTCCTCTCTCCTATAAACGACACATGTAACACCAATTCAGACTTGAGCATTCACTCACCAGTGACAAGTTGTCAGTATCTCCTTGGAAAAAACAGCCTCAGTTGGCTCTGTTCTTTGGGTCTTTCTCAGTTTTTTTTTTTTTTTTTTTTTTTTTTGAGATGGAGTCCCGCTCTGTCACCCAGGCTGGAGTGCAGTGGCGCAATCTCGGCTCACTGCAAGCTCCGCCTCCCGGGTTCACGCCATTCTCCTGCCTCAGCCTCCCAAGTAGCTGGGACTACAGGCGCCCGCCACCATGCCCGGCTAATTTTTTGTATTTTTAGTAGAGACGCGGTTTCACTGTGTTAGCCAGGATGGTCTCGATCTCCTGACCTCGTGATCCGCCTGCCTCTGCCTCCCAAAGAGCTGGGATTACAAGGGTGAGCCACCGTGCCTGAGTTGTACACTCAAGCACACTCCTCCTCTCCTTCATCCTCTCCTCCCTCTCCTCCCTCTCCTCCCCTCCCCCGCCCCTTTCCACCTCTGTCCACCTCCCCCTCCTCTTCCCTTTTTCCTCCTCCTCTTGCTCTTTTTCCTTTTCCTTCTCTTTGTTCTGTACTGTAATTAAGTTGCCTTAAAGTAACTTTTCATTCTATTCTGAAATAAGGATAAATTCACAGGAAGTTGCAAAGACCTGTACAGGGAGGCGGCAGCGCCCAAACCCTGCCTTCCTCAATGGAGGCTTTTGCATGCCCGTAGGACAGTACCGAAACCAGGACGCTGACAAGGGCACACTTCAAGGGCTCATTTCGATTTCACCAGGTGTGCACGACACATTTCTGGTGTGAACACAATTCTATGCCATTGCGTCACGTGAGCCTCAATCAAGCTATTTTATGGCACCATCCTCGGCAGATGAATCACCCCATATCACACAGTATGTGCTTTTTGAGGTTGGACCGTGTCACGCAATCTTCTTGAGGTTCACCTAGTTTTTGTATGTATGAATGATTTGCTCCTTTGCATTGCTAAGTAGTAATCTATGCTGTGGATACATGTTGGTGACCATTCACCCACTGGAAGGTGCTTGGATTGTTTTCAGTTTGGGCTTCTCTTGTATAAAGCTGCTACGGCCATTCATGTCTAGGTTTTTAATGTACCTAAGTTTCTTTGGAATACACGCCTAGAAGCACAGTTGCTGGGTTATATGGGAAGTTGATTTCAGTTTTTAAAGAAACTATCCAACTATTTTCCAGAGTAGCTGTACTATTTTACATTCCTGCCATTAATGTATAAGTGACCCAGTTTCACCTCATCCTCACCAACATTTGGTCTTATTATTTTTGTTTTCAGTACTGTGATAAATATACAGTGATATTTCATTGTGGTTTTAATTTTCATTTTCCTAATAGCTGATCATGTTGAACTTCTATTCATGTACTTATATGAATGTCCTCTTTGGTGAAATATCTATTCATGTCTTTTGCCCATTTGCTCATTAGATTGAATTTTGAGATTTCTTTCTATATTTTAGATGCAAGTTCTTTGCCAGGTATATCATTTGCAAATATTTTATCTTGGTCTTTTCTCATCCTCTTGACATTTAAAAAAAAGTTGATTAGTTCTAATTTTTCAAGTTTTTCCTTGCTTTTGGTATCAAGTCTAAGCATTCTTTGACTAGCCCTAAGTCCTGAAGATTTTCTCCTGTAATTATTTTTTCCTAAAAGTTTTGGAGTTTTATATTTTACCTTAAGCCTGTGATCTATTTTGAGTTAATTTGTGTATAAGATGTGAAGTTTGGATCAAGGTCCATTTTTTGTGCCTATGAATGTCCAATGGTTCCGGCACCATTTGTTGAAAAGGCTGTCCCTCCTTCATTAAGTTGCTTCCACACTTTTATCAAAAATCTGTTGGGTGTATTTCTGTGTGTCTATATCTGGATTCTCTGCCCTGTTCCACTGATCTAGGTGTCTGCCTCTCTGCCAACACCACACTTGATTACTATGGATATGGTATGTCTCCAAATCCGGTAGACTCTTTCCTTCTACTTTATTCTTCTTTTTCAAAATTCTTTTGACTATTCTAGGACATTCCTGTTTTCATATATATATTTTAGAATAGGCTCATCTGTGTTTACAAAAAAAATGTGCTAGGATTTAAATAGCAATTATATTAAACCTATACATCCACTTGGAAATATTTGATATTTTCACTATGTTAAGTCTTCTAATCCATAAACATAGTATGTCTCTCCAATTATTTAGGTCTTTTAAAATTAATTTCTTCATACGGATTCTGTACATCTTTCTTCCTTTGGAGCAATTATAAGTGGTATTAAATTTCTGCTTTTGGTTTCCACTTGTTTATTGTTAATTTATAAAAATGCAACTGATTTTTGTATTATATCTTAAAACCATGTTGAACTCATTTATTAGTTCTAAGAGTTTTTGTAGATTCCTTGGAATTTTCTATATGGAAAATCATCTGCAAATATAGACGGTTTTCTTTTTTCCTTTCAATCTATATGCCTTTCATTGTCCTTTCTTGCCTTATTGTCCTGACTAGAACTTCTACTACTAGGCTGAATAAGAGTAGTGAAAGCAGACATTTTTGCCTTTTGCTAAACTCAACAAGAAAGCATTCAGTCTTTTATCATTAAATATGATATTAGCTGTAGATTTTTTTTGTGGCTACTGTCTATACAGTTTATGAAGTTCCTCTGCATCCGTAGTTTGCTCAGAATTCTTATCATAAGTAGGTATTAGATTTTATCAAGTCCTTTTTCTGCGTCAATTAGTATGAGCACGTGATTTTTCTGTAGCCTGTTGAAGTGGTGGATGACACTGATTTATTTTTGGATATTGGTATCCAAAAATACTTTGCATACTTAAAATAAATCCCCCTTGGCCATGGTGTATTATTATTTTTGTGCAATTCTGGATTTGGTTGGTGTATATATAAATATATATATATTTTATATCCAAGTTCATTAGAAACATTGGTCTGTAGTTTTCTTTTATGTTTGGCTGATTTGGGTATCAAGGTACTACTGGCCTCATAAAATGAGTGGGAAGTGTTCCTTCCTGTTCTGTTTTCTGGAGAAGATTGTGTAAAATTGGTTTTAATTCTCCTTTAAATCTTTGTAAGATCCTTCAGTGAAACCATCTGGGCGTGGATATTTCTTTTTCTAGAGTTTTAAAATTACAAATTCAGTTCTTTAAAAGGTATAATACTACACGTTTTCATCTTCGATATGCCAGAGGCAGACTCTATGAGAGCTTCCTCAGTAAGAAGCACAGGTTTGTGGCGAGGTGAAGGAATGAGAGATGCAGATGACGTGCACCAGTGCTGCCATGATCCTGACATTCCTCACTTACAATACGGTCCATGTATTGAATGCAGCATTGACGCAGAAGTTTACCTTTCTCCTTATATATTATATTCTTAAGACATTTTTGATATTATTTGGATAAACTCCATCATTTCTTATTTCTCTTACTCTTTTAAAAATCCTGAACCCTTACAGGATAGAAATACTTGTGGTTTTAACCTAGTTTCCACTCTCTCTCTTTTTTCCTCCCTCTATTATATTTAGAAGTGTTTCCAAAGTTGGTTTCTTTGCTTGAGTTTGTTACACAAAGCAAGCACCTGCCCCAGTAACTAATGGAACCTGAAAATCAATTCCCGGCAACGTCCCTATGTGTGTGAAGTAAAGTTTTAAACCATCCATGTTATAGCAGCAAATGAATCTGAAGATACCCCATGACCTATAGCAATGTCAGTCAAGGGAGCCCGAGTTAGAAAGTGTAATGCTTCTGAGCGTAATGTCTCCTTTCTAAGGCTGCTTAAAAACATCTGTGGGGAATAGAAGGCTACATGGATACTCTCTGTACCTGGTACGCTGGATACTGGTATGTGGCACTTGACACATTCCTTTCCCTCTGGGATCTAGAAACATACTTGCCACCAGGTAATGTTTATAAAGGGCTTTTGTGTGCATTATCTCAAAAATAAGTTTTTTTATTTAGCTCAGAGAGAGATACAAATTATGTCATCAAGACCCATGGTAAGATAATGTCTTTATCAAATATACCTTGCAAATGTTCCTAATGTATTTTATGTTTTTCGTGAGAAACAGATACCCCACAGAACCCTCGTTTGATTGGCCATGACGGTGAAGTTGGGTGGTTATTGTGGAGGTGTGGGGTGCACACACAGGAGAACGTACAGTCAGGGGCTACTGTGGCTTGGCTTGCTGTTTGTAGGAGCAGGAGACTATCCAGATCCTGTTAGGGTGCCTCACCCACTCCACAGAGCCAAATGCAAAAGTGGGCACTGCTGGCTTCACCATATGGAATCATCTGACAAGAAAGCCTCCCATTATTTAGAAGTGCATTATTGTCAGTAAATAAAATGCCCTCATCTCGGTGTTTTTAATGTTAAGGGAGAAGGACATGGCATTAATCACTCACATCCTAAAGCAGATCACGTGTCCCTGAAAGCAGCCTCTGTGTAAGAGCAAATTCAGATTTTATCGATGATTTCTCTTTGGACTGCTATTTATTTTACCTTCAAAATCTGTGAAATGCTTCTGATCTTTTTATTTCTTAGGGGATGAGCAATTGCAGCCTTAAGAGACATTTAAATAACGCTTAATTTTTAAAGCAAAAGAATTAGACAAATGGATGTGTTCAGCCCAGACTTCAGATCGGGTTTCTGTTTTTTAAGCTTAATGTGTGATATTAGCCTATTAAATGGCATTTCTTTATTTGATATATTCTCTATCCCCATTAGATGTCATTTCCATTGATGTTTTGTATTGTTTGCGTGTTAGCGCTTCCTATGTTAAACTACGGGGCTGAAGGGAGGAAATAATTAGATTTATGGCTTTGTACTTGTAGTTTTCAATTTAAAGGTCTATTCAAAAATAACTCATGCTTTAGTACACACACGGCTATTTTCTATTTAAATTAGCTTATCAAAGTGAAATATCTGCTTTTGCAATTTTTCTGGAGATGAAGAAAGCAGGTGCCCAATTCCTCCCCTCAGTGGAAACATGACTTGAGATTTTCCATAGCAATAAGCACCCTTAAACATCATAGGCAGCATTAGCATAATTAATGATGATTTTTTATATAATTTCTTAATACTCAAGCTTTTCTAGGGCAGCTGGAAGGAGATGACTTCCCGAGTGGCCGGTCTTGAGGCCTGTTGCGGGATGCTGCCCTAACAGCCCCTCACCTGGAAGAATGTGCTGCAGCTGGGAGCTCAGAGCAGCCTGTGGTCATGTTACACCTGGGGCTGAAATACAGATCCAACCCTGAAGACTACGGGAAGAGGGGCCACCACCATCTTTGGTGGTGTCACAGCTCTAAGCATTTGTTCTACCTGCTGGCTGACTCTAGACTCTCTTTTTATGGGGTTAACATTAATAATTTTAATGGCTGGGTGTGGTGGCTCACACCTGTAATCTCATTACTGTGGGAGGCCAAGGCAGGTGCATTGCTTGAGATCAGGAGTTCAAGACCAGCCTGGCCACATGGTGAAACCCTGTCTCTACTAAAATATATATATATATGCACAAAAATTAGCCAGGCGTGGTGGTGGCACACACCTGTAATCCCAGCTACTGGGGAGGCTGAAGCAGGAGAATCACATGAACCCAGGAGCAGAGGTTGCAGTGAGCTGAGATCGTGCCACTGCACTCCAGCCTGGGTGACAGAGCAAGACTCCATCCCCAAGAAAACAAAAACAAAATAAAAGAAACAACAAAAAAAATAGTAGTTTAAGATGATGGCCTTCTCAGCCACCTGGCCTTGGGGTTTGGCCCCAGTTCTACTGCTTCTAGCTGTTGTACTCTGGGGGATCTATTTTAGCTTCTTGAGTCTGTTACCTAGGTTTTAAAATGCGGACAACAGTGTCAACTTCACATGGACTGGAGAGGATGCAGACAACCCCAGCACATAGTATGTGCTCATTAAGTGACAGTGACCATGTGTTTGCAGGTGTATTCATGGTGCAAACAACATAAAAGATTCCACTTCCCACAGAACATATTGAATATTGGCAGTGGCTTTCTGAACATGTCTGGAGCCAGCACTTACCCACTGTTTGGTTTGGTCTGCTCACTTGGTGTCTTTGCGCTTGACATTCTTTATTTGCAAAATGGATGTAAAAAATGCCTATCTCGAGGGCTGTAATGAGCATTCTAGGTATTTCATGTCACGAGCTGGTCAACTCTTGGGAGCTGTGGCCACATGCCTGGCAGGTGAAGGACCTTACTGTGCAATGGCGCCTTTATGGTATCCCATGATGATTTTATTTTCGCATCTTACAGGTGAAGCTATTGAGGGACAGATGTTGATATGGCCTGGGAACTGGGTCTGCTGGGCGGGGACCCTGAAACGGCAGCTGCTGCAGGCATTGCTGTTCCCTGGATATCCAGGAAGATGGAGGTGCTCATCGTAGCCATGTGCACGGCACTCACAAAGTCTATGGTCTTCCCAGCTCTGCCTGGGTTTCCCCTCCCTGTTCTCTCCCAGGGTCCCAGATGACAGGGATGAGATTCAACCATGACTCTGTATCTATGTTCCAGATAGCAATGTTGGCCCCAATCCTTCCTGATTAACTTCAGCTCCTTTACAAGCATGCAACAATTATAGTGTAGGAGATGATGAGAATTCCAGTAGAACATAGGAATTTCAAAATAATTCAGGGGCTCAATGCCTCTTGCAAACTAAAAGTAATTAAAGACATAAATATCAGGAGATCTATTATTTTAATATACAAATCGCTCAGTTAGAAAGTTCATCTGGCGAAATGGCTTTGGTTTTAGGAAGCATTGTTCAACATGTGGCAGGAGGTGAAATGAGTTTTACTAAAGATGTTGATATCTTCAGAAGCCACATGTTCGATGGCAAACAGTATTAAATAAGTCATGTGGGAGCCCTCTGACTTCACCGCTTCCTGGCTGTGTAACCTGAGACAGTGTAACCTGTGATTTAATCTCTTAAAGCTTTAGGCTCCATATCTGTGAAATGGGATAATGCCACCTCACCTGGATTTTGAGAATTAAATGAAATCATGTGTATAAATACATGTAAAGCGTGCACTTCAGACCTCAGCACAGCATGGGTGTTTAAGAATTACACGCTTCTCTGTTCCTGTGACTATGGGGAAAAAGCAAAAGCATTTTGTAGTTTATTAAACGTCCTGTCCATTAACATATTTCTGACTCTGGGTTTTGAAATCCTGTACACATCCCCTCCAAGGCACCTTTCATCTTCCAGAACCCCCAAGCGTTTAGAAATCTAGCAAATGAAGATAACACACCATTGATTCGTGGAGGCCACTAATCCACTTCTAGAACACGGCCACCTCTGGGTAAAGAGATCAACAAACATTTATCAGCTACATAACACCTCCGTTAAATTCAGTGGAACCCTTTCATAGTGTTTCTTACAGGACGGAGATAAGAAAGCGGTGCACGGCAGTTCGGTTTCACCTGTGTCTGTTTACCCAGGTCTTTAGAAGATAAATACTGCAATCAGGGAGTCAAATATTAGGCAATTATAAGACTTCAGAGACTCGATGATGAATTCAGTCCCTTTCTCTCCAGTCGGGTGATGGATTTAAATCAGAAACAATAATCTTGCCCCAAAAGGGAGTTGCACTCCCTTCTGGACTAAGACAGCATGGGATGAGGAAGCTGTGTCTTCTCTTTGCTTGTGTGTGCGTCTTCTCAGGTAAACTGCGGGCCCATCAAAGATGGGCGCAGCTTAGCAGCACCATCCCTGCCCTTGGGTAATTGTATTAAAATTCTTGTGTGGACTTGCAGCAGCTGGCATGGGCCCTTGGAGCACCTAGTTCATTCCATCTCTCTCCCCTCTAATCTACTGTTGTACATCAGCCCCTGTATTAATGCTGAGATACCTACATTCTTCCGCACACAGACCTGTTGTAGGATTGCCAGAGTTTCCAAAAAAGACAGAGTGCCTACAAATCCACTTGACCAGATGTTTGTGATCATGCTGTCACTTTGCTTCCTTGAGTCACTTAACTCTGGAGGGCTCTAATTTCTCAATATGTGGAATTGGGTCGATAGCCAATGACCCCATGCTTTGCAGGCTGCTGATGCGATGTCGGCAGTCACACCTGAGCGTGGCAGCCAGGTGCTGAGCTGATGCAACGGGGCCAGCTTCTGAGGAGACTGGTGCGGGTTGTGCAGGCTGCTGCCCTTAGCCGTGAGCAAGAAGAGGACCTCTCAAGAGGCAGGACAGAGCCCTAGGTTTGGGTTTCGGTTCCTCTAGATTTACCATTTTCCGAGGATGGCGGCTGTTACTGGGAAGCATGAGAAGCAGGGAACAGCTCCCCAGAAAAATAGGGTACTGGATCCCCAGTGTGTAGATGCTGGTGGGAATAACGAGGGTCTTCAGAGACGTGAATGAGCCGCATGGTTAAGGCAAACGGGGAGAGGGGTAACAGAAAGGAGGAATAAAGGAGAACAAAAACCTCAGAGGACCAGGATATGAAAAGCAGCAAGGTGTAGGAAAGGTGGATTGGAGAGGAGAGATGGGGAGTGAAGATGGAGGAAGGGCATTAGAGCCAGAACAGGCAGCGGGGCTGAAATTGCAGCTGCTTTGTATAGCTTCCCTTTATTGAGAACATATTAAATACCAGGCACCGTGCTGAGTACCTCACATACGGAGTCTCATGGCCTCCCCAACAAGCCCATGAGGTAGATATTATGGTCCAGACTTTACAGTGAGGGAACCGTGTCTCAAAAAATGGAGTTTCCAGGGTCGCACAGCTGCTAAGGGACAGGGGCAGAATTCACAGCCGGATCTGCCCCGCCTGCCCACTGGCCTTGCCATTGCACAGAATATGGTCTGCATCAGAGGTGGCAAATGTTTTCTGTACAGAGCTAGGTAGTCATGTTTTTGAGCTTTGCTAGTCTCATAATCTCTCTTAACAGCTTCTTAACCCTATTTATGTAGCCCCAAAGGAGCTGCAGGCATATGTAAATGAATGGCCATAGCTGTGCACCAATAAAGCTTTATTTACAAAACAGGCAGTGGGCCAGAGTTGGCCTGAGAGCCTAATTTGCTGTGGCCTGGTTTACATAAAAGTGAGCAGCTCCACTGTGGGAGGGGGGTTCAATATCCCCTGAGGGTAACAGAAAGAGGATAGTGTAGGAGACCGAGGAGCAAGTTTATTAGAGACAAGACAAGGTGATGCTCTGGCTACCAGCAGGTTATGATGACGGTGATTCTTACTGCAGTTTAAAACTTTCATAATCATTTGTGCTTCTAAACATTTTTCCTATACTTAAAAAATATAAATCAACTAACTCAGTGTCCTTGATTTGAGTATTTTCTGTCCTAAGCCCCAGTCCCCAGTATCTTCTCCTATTCCCGGTGTTCTCCCCAGAAGCTGTTCAATCCCGCACATTCCTGAGATGTGCTCGGGAGGCTCCCAGGAGGGAGCTGAGCCCCAACTGAGGGGCGATGCAGAGCTGAGCTTGTGCAGGCTTTATTCCCAGCTCGGAGCTCTTGTGATCGCTTTCTCTTTTGTAGGGTTGGGAGTCAAGAGAATTGTTCTAAGTCTTTTATGTTTTCTATAAAAATATCAAATGTGAGCAGGAATGATTTTTCAGCCAGTGAAAATGACCTGATGAAATTTTGGGATTGCTGTGTGCACTTTCTGTTTGCCTGAAGCACTCTGCTACAGGTAATTTTATAATTCCTTCTTGCTGACAGTAAAACGCCTTGAAAATGAAACAGGGAGGTGGTATATCAGCACAAACTTCACCTTTCAGTTGCAAAGCACTGACCTGCATCAACAGTTTGAAGAAAAATATGAAAGACCACGCCTCTCATCCAATGAGGAAGCAACTCAAGGGTGCAGTGGCCACTGCGGCCACCCAAGAGTAGAACCTGCAGCCTCACCCCATGCCCATGAAGGGCGCTCCAGAAATGTCACCATCACCACTGGCAGCCACCACGGCTGCCCAGGAGTAGAACCTGCAGCCTCACTCCATGCCCAGGAAGGATGCTCCAGAAATGTCACCATCACCACTTTACCTCTTCCTCTCACCTCTGTCCCTCAGCAGCACCAAGAAAGACTTCTTTTTGTCTTGAAGTGTCTCCTCTGAGCCTCCTCCTTCTTCATAGTTTCACCTCCGCCCAGCAGTCGTGCCTCAGCCTTGCTATGCCCATGACAGCACACCTGTGAAGTCCGAGGGCATCATCAGAGATGAGGCGCAGTCCGTCCAAAATGCCTGGAGAGTCTCCTGGCTCCTGGAATGCAAACACGCAGCAGAAAGCTGATTGCCAAAAGGCGCTGGGAGTTTATGCGAGCAACCAGATCTTCACAAAAGACTAGCAACATGTTCACTCTCATTTCTGCTTTTACTGTCTGCCCTAGTTGCATGGACTTGTTAGCAGCCTCTTTGAGGACTAGAAAAGATCATCTCATGACGTCCAGCAGGAAGCCAGACATCCTGTAAGATGTGTGCTCCAATTTCCATCAACCCTGAAAAGATTAGGCTAGGTGAGTTTTGGGGAGTAGAAAACCTACATCTAGCTTTTTTCTAAGCACAGGTACCACTTTCAGGTCATCGGCATAGCATCCTTATCTTAGAATCAGGAAGCTCCAGTTTGTCAAAGCCCTGCTAACCATCAGAGCAGGGGCCAGCTCGTGGTAGCCCACACCTGATTTTGTACAGCTGGTGATCTCAGAATGGTCTCTCCATTTTTAAGTGTTTGGAAAACAAATTAAAAGAAGTGTGGTATCTCATGACACATGAAATTTATAAAACATTCAAATTTAAATGTTCCTAAATAAAGTTTGACTGGAACAACCCCACACCCAAGCATTTGCATATCTGGAGCTGCTTTTGAGCTACACTGGCAGAACTGAGTAGCCACAATGGAGACTGTATGGCCTGAGAAGCCAAAACTATTTATTATTTCTTTTTTCAGAGAAGAAGTTTGCTGACGCCTGCACTAGAGGTTATGCCTGGCACTTCACTTGCTTTCTCTCATCTACATGATCTGCTAAGTTCTGTTAGGGACATGGCACTGCACTTCTGAAATATTTCCAATCTGCTCTCAACCCACAGTGTGGGGAACTTCAAAATGCAACAAAGCAAAACTCTGATGAATAAATAAAACTGCACAATTGTGACTGTTTGACATTAAAGACCCAGGCACAGCAGGCCAACCAAACCAGTCCCCATTTCGAATCATTCTCCCCGAACATGATGCATTTCAGCAAAGATTGAGGAACCGTGCTTGCTCCAGGCATGGCGGCCACAGGGCCCAGGCAGCAGGCCCGGGAAGGCTGAATGCATTCCGCCTCTCTCTTCTGATACCTCTTTGTTAAGGTCTCCCGGGAATCCAGCTTCCTTTGTGCAGGCAGCTGCGTTTCCAGTGCGTGGTGCAGGAGGCAGGCAGGGGAAGTGTGGGCAGGCCGGTGCTGATTTGCAATCGGATGAGCATTGTTTTTCTCCTGCTCTGCACTAAGTCTCTGGAATCTATCAGTTATATAGATTATGTAACAAGAGCCAATAGCTGGGTGAAAACAAGCTTCAGAAAAACAGAAAGCTTAACAGCAACAACAACAAGAAAGGCACGTCCAAGGGAGGTTATGAAATGGAGCTTGACCTCTCTCCCTCTCTCTCTCCCTCCAAGCCACGGCTTTACAGTTGGCTAACTTTGCTGTAATTGAGTCTGAAGGTTGAGTCCTTGTTCTTTAAGAATTGCCAATGGAGCCCTCTAATCCTCTGTGGTCTCCTCAGTGAATCAGGACTTTGGTTTATTGACATGTAATTAGATCAGTATGTCACTACATCAATGCCAGTGTAAACATCCCGGAGTAAGTAGCTGATCCTTACAAGATCAGCAACCTAATCTCCACTGGGATGCCAACCGGCTTTGTCAACACTCCAGTTGAGGACTGTATCTCTTTTCCTGATGTCTGACTCCAGCAAGGAGGGGGCTGGAACCGAAGCAGGAATCTGCCACCTGAAGACCTTCTTATTGACATTTGGGCTCTTCCATGACCTTCATTACTGAGGGGCGCCATTGACCTAAAATAAATACTACCGGGGCATGCGAATTCCATCTCCTTCTCATGTCTTCCCTCTGTGTTTCTCACTATTAGGAAGAAGTACATCCAGCAGGAAAGCCAGAATAGAAAGCACCTGAAATGTCCATTGCCCATGAGAGTTTCACTTCTAGCCCACACTTTCAATTAATGTGAATTAATTTCAAGGAAAAGAAGCTTAGGTTCTTATTCTGACGTTTATTGATAACACTACCAATGACTGGCAGAAACGTGGTAGGTATGTAACATTCAAAGTCAGCAGAGACTGGCTCGCGGATGGTAGTTGGGGCTGCTGTTTGTCGGGCATTTGCTGAGGGCTGGAGTCTGTGCTGAGTGGGCGTTTGCATCCACCTCCTCACTCATTCCTTAACGCTCTGAGGGAAGTGTCCTGAGCATCTCCGCTGAACCGATGAAGGAGCTGAGCCTCAGAGAGAGTCACTGTCTTGCCAAACATCACACAGATTGGAAAGCAGGTGGAAATCAGGCCTGTCTGATGGTGTCATCTGTATGCGTAACTATTACACTCAATGGCAATGGGGATTTCCACCTGCTGCAAGGATTGGCCTTGGTAACTCAAGTGATTGGTGGCCAATGAAGAGGAGGGATAGAAGGAAGCCTAATGGGATCAACGGGAGTCCAGACTCAAAGAAAGAAACTTGGCTGGCAGACAGCCTACCTAAGAGGAGATGTGGCTTACTTTAGGATAAAGGGAAGAGCTGTTGGCCTGTCTGAGGCAGGTGCCATGTCAGTGGAGAAGCTAGTTTTCCTCTTCTCCCTGGCATACCATCTCTCATTTCCTCCATGCAAGTGGAGGGGTGTGCTCCGCAGAAAGGGGTCGGTCTTCATGCCAGCAAAGGGCTCTTCTGATGTCCCACCCAGTCCCTGTCAAACGTATGAACCTGCTGTTTTTTCTGTGTTAAGGATCTGATCATCGAGCTGTCTAGAATCCTCCTGATGAGGTCATGGCAGGACAGGGGCACGCAGCCAATTGAAGTGGAGATCCACGCAGGGAAGTTGAATTTTTAATAGAGCAGAAAACAGCATTGAATTTCTTAAAAAAATCTGCAAAGAGCTCTTACTAAGGTTCAGTCTGATTTTTTCTGCTTGTACAAGTAGCTGGCCCTGATGAGACAGTCCATATAATCTAGGGCAACATTTTGCCCTAAAAAGCAATTAGAAGAATTTATGAAGCAATTTGTGGTGAAAATGAGGGAGAGATTATGTGGGGGGTTTTTTTTTTTTTAAGGGAAACAGCAGTGCTCTCTCCCTCTCTGTTCAATGTCCCTGACTAGCGATGCCAACAAATATCCTGCCATAATCAGAGTCAGTCAGAGGTAGCTGGTCCAGGGTGTGCGGCCAGGGCAGGCTGGGACTCCCTGTCAACTCTGGTGGAGCCTCAGAACCACCCCAAGCTTCCATTTCTTTGGCTACCAGTGGTGAGGACTCTTGCGTTGTGAATCCTCTACCATGAGATAACGACTTATTGATGCATCTGATTTGAGCAAAGAGGACTTTGAAGAAGACAGGCATGCTTTAAAATGTCACATCAATCAATAAGGCATGTGGCATTTGGTGGAAAGAACAAATAATACATCTTATCTTCCTTGTGGATGTACATTCTATTTTATTTTATTTTTGGTAATTAAAAGAAAGTTGGAAAAGAGAAGTACATGCTTGTAGTTAAAAAAATTAAACCAGTATAAAAACAGCATAGCATGAAGAGTAGGTTTGTCCCCTAAGCTGACTATGACTACTGTCTCCCCATCTCTTTCCAATGATGACCTGCACATCTGCAAGCATGTGTATCTGCCAATCTAGACTTGTGTGTACTTATGTTATATATGTGATGTTGGACATATATGATGCATATATTCAGTTCTCTATGTCTGTGTCTATGTAGGAATTTTAAAGATAAATCTCACATGCTGTTCTGCACCTTGTGGAATAAGATCTCTTGGAGATAGCTTCTCACCGGCATGCGAGCACATGACCTTGCTTTACGCATGGCCAAGGTGAGTCCAGGGCACCTGGCACTCGCGCACCTGCTTGGCACTGGCCCGTGCTTTCTGTGTTTTCCTATGATGTCTGAGTAGCCACTGCCCCCAGACTCCTGGGCAGCCCTGACACCTGCTCCTGCTGCCTTGGCCTCAGAGGGCAGGGTGCATCCCCACACATCTTGGCACCTGCACCCAGTGCACTGTGTTCCTGCAGCCTGACTCCTTTTGTCCCTGTCCCTGGCCAGGGCAGACACGGAGAGGTCAAGGCTGGCGTGAGGCAGTGTACAGAGGAGGCCAGCCCACCCCGAGTTCCCCACATCCCTAATGGGGGCCGTCTGCTGAGGGTGGCATCGGTGGAATCCTCTCACTACCTCGCACGGAGGTGGCTCTGCTCAGGGCTACCTCATGTTTATCACGTCTCTATTGCAGCCATTATGCAGTTATGCTGTGAGTGGATTCCACTGTGTCCCTTGTCTATAGCACTGCTGCCTCCATGGGAGGCTGCCATAACTATCTTTGTGCCCGTGTGCATGGAAGATGGAATTGCTAAGAGTGGGTCAGAGGTTTGTGCACTTTAGACTCAGAGATAATTACTGCACTAACCCTCTCCAAAGCCAATTTGCTGCAATTAGCAGTGTCTGAAGAGTAACTCTATGTGGCCTAGAGCTGGTGGCAGGGTGTCCCCATGTCAGGGCACTCGTAGGCCACATGGCTCTGGGCTGGAAGCACCCCGCGGGGGTGGGGGCGAGGCCACCCTTGGAGTTTCCCCGAGTGGTTTCAGGTGCTGGCACCCGGCTCCCACAACATAGGTGCCTGGATGGTGCAGATGTCCACCCCACACCTCCCACTCATGCCCACTGCCTATCTCCTGCCTCCCGCAGGTGCATCTTGGAGATAAGCCCCCTTAGTGGAGGAGGAAGAATCCTCCTGGAGTTGAGAGTTGAGAGGGGAGCTGGAGCTCCAGTGGGAAGTGACAGGTGCCTGACATGCCTCCCCTGCCCCACCTGGGTCCCATTTCCATATGTGCTATGAGTGAGCCTCAGGGTCAGGGAGATTCTTAAAGAGCAGACTTCAACAGGATGTCAGCACTTTTATCTAAACCTTCATAGGAAGCGATGAGATACAGGCAAGGAAGCTGTCTTTCTATCAGGAGAGCAGCCTGAAATTGAGAGGAATGGTCCCAGCAGATAAAAGGGCATCCTACTCGATGGTTTTGTTTAATAGTGATCTGTGACATATGAAACACACTTACATTTCTCAGAAAGCTAAACATAGACTTACATGACCCAGCAATTGCACTCCTAGGGATATACACAAAATAACCAAAACTGAGGACTCAAGCACATATGCAGAATACACGCAAACCTGTGTTCATAGCAGCATTACTTACAAGAGCCAGAAGGGGAAACAGCCCACGTGCCCTTCCGGTATGTGGTATAGACAAGGTATGCTATGCCCCTGCAATAGAATATTACTCAGCCATGAAAAACGAATGACATTCTGATCCATGCTACAACATGGATGGGCCTTGAAGACATTGTGCTACAAAGAGGAAGTCAGACCCCATAGGACCAATGCTGTACAATTCCCCTCATAGGATACTCCAGAATAGGCAAGCCAGAAAACAGAAGGCAGATGAGTGGGTGCTGGGGGCAGGGGTGGGTGTGGGGATGGGGAGTGATTGCTTAATGGGTACAGGGTTTTCTTTTAGGGTGATGAATATGTTTTGGAATTTGATAGAAGTGGCAGTTACACAACACTGAAAATATTCTAAATGCCAAAACTATCTTTTTTATAACAGCAATTTTTTACTTTTTTGCATAAAAATTGCTTTTTAGGAAGCTCCGTAACAGTTACTTACACAGCTCCTCATTTTTGGGTCTTCAGGGTTTTCACGTTTTGCTGGTATAATTGGACTGTGATGAATACCCTGGTACTAACCATTTTTCACGTTCTCAGTTATCTCTGTGGGATAAACTCTCAGAGTCATTGCAGCAGTGACATTGTGTACTTTGAGGTTTTTTTCCAGCATAGTATCAAGTTGGCCTCCTCAAATGCACTGTCTTAGCCCCTTCAGTAGGATCTCATCATGTCTGTCTTCCCAAGTGCTTGCCAAGAATATTTTTCCAATGTGATGGGAGAAAATTCACCACCTGTGTACTCACGTGATGTGCCGCCGGGGTCCGGGGCTACCCACTGTTCAGCCTTCTTCCTCTTCCTGTTCCCCTTCCCCTCCTCCTTCTTCCTCACCTTCTTCCTCTTCCCCTTCTCCTTCTTCCTTTGTTTCTTCCTCCTCCTCTTCCCCTTCCCCTCCTCTTTCCTCTTCGCCTTCTTCCTCTTCCCCTCCTCCTTCTTCCTCACCTTCTTCCTCTTCCCCTTCTCTTTCTTCCTTTGCTTCTTCCTCCTCCTCTTCCCCTTCCCCTCCTCCTTCCTCTTCTTCCTCCCCTCGTCCTTCTTCCTCTTCTTCCTCCCCTCGTCCTTCTTCCTCGCCTTCTTCCTCCTCCTCCTCCTCCTCCTCTTCTCCTTGGAATTGTCTGTTCACACTTTTGGTCCCAGTCTCCTAGTGTTTTTAGTATATGAGTAAAGAATATGAGTCTTTGTCTTCAAAGCTGAAAACATGTTTGCTAATGGGTGTCACTGGGGCTGACCAGAAGAAACGGAACAGCGCAGAGGCAGAAGAGAAGGATGCCTGGGTGCTCAGGGGCAGAGCACACAGACCCCTGTGTGAGGTCCAGAGAAAAGTGGGTGGAGCGGGAGTTGAGTCTGAAACACAGAGCGCCCCCCACCAGACTCAGGGCTCGATTCCAAAGTTCCCCTGAGCCCGAGGTAAAGGCGCGTGTCTCTCTGTGTGTGCCTGCGTGTCTAACTGGCCAGCGGCCTATAAGCTGTTGTTCTTAATAGAATTTTAATCTCTTTCATCTACGGGAGTGGAAGGCGTTTTTTAGCTTAATAATTTTCAAAAACACCAATCAGCTTTGAGACTGAATTTCTTGCTTTTCTTTTCTCAGTAGCAGGAGCGTTGGTTACTAAAGACCTAACCCTGACTGCTGGGAATTTTCACTGGGTTAGGGCATTGCTTGGTCTTGTTGTCTAGATTTCACTACATGTGGGACTGCAGGAGAATCTTAAGCTCTGGGGCCGTCTGTAATCTTCTGGGGAGGGAGCGTGGGTGTTAAATAAAGCACATGCGCACACACACAGTTTCAATCCTCCAGATGTATGATGTCCTGTAAGATGTGATGGTTCCAGAAAAAGAAGAGCTATGTTTGGTTGAAAGCAGAAAGGCCTTGGCAGCACTCATGGACTCAGCCTCCTCCTGTTTGCACTGCGGCCCATGGCGGGGGTGCCTGTCCTGCTGCTGAGCACTACTTTTCATCTGAACCCAGCTCACTCCCACCCCAGTGCTCCACCCACAGTGTGGAGGAGACGGAGACTGCAGACATTTATGTTTTCTGGACCATCTCCAAGACAATTTTTAGCATTTAGAGATGTTGAGGGTTTTGGACAGGGTCTAATCTTGCAGGTGAGCCCAGCCCGTGTCAGAGGTGGACTCCAACACTGGCGGCTCTAGGGCCTGGCAGATGTGACTGGCCTCTCTGGACTTTAATCACCTTCTCTGCTAATCCTACTTCTGTGGGTTGAAAATGCACTCTCAACTCATACAGTGAAGTCCTACCCCCAGTGTTTCAAGGTGTGACCTTAACTGGATATATGTGCCTAGTTGAGACAATGTTGTCTTGGGATGCAGTGGCCCCTAACCCAATATGACAGGTGTCCTTATAAAAAGAGGGAGTTTGGACACAGAGAAGAGATTGTGAACCTGCACAGTGTCAGGACTGGAGTCATGTGGCTCCACACCCAGGAGCCACTCTCTGCCAGGAGAGAGGCCTGGGCAGACCCTTCCCTAGAGCCCTGGGGACAGCATGGCCCAGCTGGCACCTTGAGTTTGGGCTCCAGGCTCCAAAACGAAGAGAATAACTTTCTGTTGCTTACCTCCCAGTGTGTGGTGCTTTGCCACGGCAGCCAGGATTTTCACACACACTGGTGTGCCCGTGTGTAGGGCACCTGGCTCGTGGGTGTGCTTAGCCTGGAGCAGCTCCTTCTCCTGCCCAGGTGGTGCTGGGCTGGGGTGGAAGCATCATCCTTAGCTGTGAAAACGCAAAAAATCATGCACTACAAAAAGAGGCCATCACAGGATTCTCCCCTCTTTGCAAAGTTTCACAGCACACACGTTACTGTTTATTTTCAACCCTTCTTTCTGATCTTGCATGATGCAAATTCCCAGAACCCAAAAAGACTTCTTGAGAAAACACTCCACGATTCGTGGCAGAAAAGGTCAGATTGTTTGAAAATGACTAATGATTAGTTTATAGTTCTTATAATACAGGTTCCATAACAATGGAATTAATCTTTAGAGGAAAAAATTAAAAGGTAGTTTGCTCCCGAGGGAGCTGCGCTGGGGTTTGCACATTAGTTATGATGAGCACTCGCTGGGACGGAAGCAGAACCCCAGGACGCCTCATTGTTTAATCAGGACGGGTAATATCAAGTTGATTAATCCGCACGCTTCCCTCTGCCATCCTAGAAGGGCTGCCATCCTGCATAATGCCGAGCTTGGTGCTGCCAGGGCTGGGCCTCTCCCAGGTCTGGGGAAGCAGCTGGGCCCCTCTGTGGGCTGGGGAAGGGTCTGGGCTCCTCTTTGGACCTGGGCGAAGGGGCTAGGCCCCTCTGCGGACCTGGGGGAAGGGGCTGGGCCCCTCTGAGGACCTGGGGGAAGGGGCTGGGCCCCTCTGCGGACCTGCGGGAAGGGGCTGGGCCATGCCGAGTGTCAGCCTCTCTGCCTTGGGCCACCCTTCTGTTGTCACTTTGCTTGATGCAAGTGCTCGCCTGAAAGGTAGCAAACCTGTTAGGAGCTAAAAAGTGAAATAGGCCTTTTCCTTCTTCCCACACACGCATGGGATCACTGGTTTCTGTGTCTGATGCCCCAGCCTAAAGGTGAGCCGGCAGGTGGCGGGGGCGGCTGGGCCTGAGAGTTCACGCAGATCTAACTGGGGCCCCCACCCCCACATCTGACACCATAGTTGACCTTTAATTCTGAGTCTGAGTAGTTCCTGGGTGACATGTACGCCTTTACAGGCACAGGGCAGCTGCTGCACACCCAGGTAGTGGCCCCGCTTTGTCCTTCGTAGAGGAGGGGGTCCCAGATGCTCGCAGAGCTGGGTCCTGCACAGCAGGCTAAAGCCCGAACTTGGGGCTTAGGGTAGTTTAAACAAAACAGCTATGCGGCTGCACTTGCTGCTGCCTACAGTGTTCTGTGTCCCAGCAAAACCCTCCTTTTTCCATTAAAAGGAAATTATGTAAAAGTGTCATCTCTATTTTGGTTTATAGAATTTGTTCTAAGAGGGTGAAAATCCTCATTGATCCACTTTATGTGCATCAAAAAGTCATTCCTGGAATAAGAATGATGGCTGGGAGGGGGCGAGTTAGCGAGGATTGCCACCTGACGATGTGCTGTGGCCTCCAAAGTGTCCCAGGAGCAGCTGCAGAGCCGGTGCCCGAGGTCTCCCCACCCAGAGGCCCCTCACTCCCAGTAAATGCAAGCATGCATTCTGTATGGAGGCGATGGTTCAGCAGGAGAGGAGAGGCATATGCCTGCGTGTGTATGCGTGTGTGTGTGTACGTGTGTGTGTGCAGGTGTGTGCGTGTGCATGTGTGTGCATTGGGTGTGCCTGTGTACATGTGCGTGTGTGTGCATGTGGGTCTGCATGTGTGTGCATGTGCGTGTGTGTGCATGTGGGTCTGCATGTGTGTGCATGTGCGTGTGTGTGCATGTGTACGTGTGTGTGTGCGTGTCCATGTGTGCATGTGCGTGTGTGTGTACATGTGCGTGTGTGCATTGTGTGTGAATGTGCGTGTGTGTACGTGTGCATGTGCGTGTGCGTGCATGTACGTGTGTGTACATGTGCGTGTGTGCATGTGCGTGTGTACGTGTGCATGTGTGCATGTGCGTGTGTGTGCGTGTGTGTGTACATGTGCGTGTGTGTCCATGTGTGTTGTAAATAACTGAGCTGCAGGACAAAACTGACCTGGCAGGGAAAAATAGTTGCGAATAAAAATATTTTTATTATTAATCAAGATGTCCTTGGAGATTATAACAAAGAGTCAGAAGAACCACGGAAGAACCATTTCAGGAAACCTCACTACCTTTTCACATTCTGGGATGTGGAATTGTACAGGACATTTCTTGGTCCTCATCTTAATTTGCACAGTCTGACATTTCACTGTCTCCTAATTTTAGCATGTTAGAATAAGTATAAAGTGGTAGTTTGGGCAACTTCAAAATTTTATTACAGGGTGACAAAGAAAGTTAGCGTGTGTACATCAGCACACTTTTTTGTTAGCCTTGCAGAGAAATAGAGCTTGCTATTTAAAAACTGCTCATTGGCAACCAAGGATCATTTACCTGCATTAGTGAAGAAAAGAGAAATTTTCTGTCACTCTACCTTGTAAAATAATTAAATAAGGAATCTTGGTGAGTACACTATTATAGCTATTTAATAAAATTTATATTCAGAATTTTACTACTTATAAAATATATTGTCTCACCTGGGTGTTCACAGGGGAGCAAAAAATATATATGTATCTATGCATATATAGTTTTTTAAATGTCGCTTGTTTCATTTTATGGAAAACATGGAAAATCTCCTACAACAATAAACATTCATAATATAACAATGTATGAAAACTGCATGTACCACTAAGCCAGTGGCAAGGGCTGCCTCTGAATCTCTGAATATCAGCATGTTATAGATGGAAAAAGCTATCCTCTCCCTCATGGGAAAATCTGTTAGCATTTTACCAGCAGATTCTGAAAAGATATACATTTAAAATAAACCTTCACCTTACTTTTGAAAGAAAAGTATAAATATAAAATCTGCTAAGATTCGCCGCCCTTACGAGGAGCCTCGGCCGCGTGTTGAGATGCTGTGACCTGGCCACTCACCTGCGAGTCTTGCTGGAACTTGAGGCCTTAGTTCCACCTCAGATTAAAATAATTTCGATTTTATATTTTCCACATCTGTTATATTTTCTTTCATAGGATCTTACTTTCGTTTCTACATCTCGATTCACTGTCATTAAGAAGTAGAAGGGTCCGAATGTGAGTTGGCTGCCAGTGCATGCGCTGCCTCTGAGGCCATGCAGAGCGGGCTGGTGTCTCCCTCAGCGGCATTTTGGATCTGTTGGTTGATAACCAGATGCTTCCTTATTAGCCAAAGAGTGCCACAAGTTTTCCCGAATCTAAATGTTGAACAATCCTGACAGTACTGCCTTTTCTTTTTCTGGTATTTGACTGACACTCATCATACTACATCCTGTGCGTTCCTCGTTGCAAAAAAATATGAAGATGATATAATCTTATGACAAAGTCCACCGAAAACACACGCGTCTTGGGACCGCAGTGGTGGTTCCACGTTGGCCGAGGTCCACTCCCTGCTGCAATCACTATCTACAGGGAACTCAGAGGCTCCCTCTGAGAGGCTGAGCTTTGCGGGAGAGAACAGGGGCTGGGAAGTCTCTTGGTGTCTAAAGTCTGAGATGCAGACAACCCCTGTCGTTAACCTGGAACTGAAAATCAGCCTGGGAGCTGGGGACTGGGCCACCTGGGCTGAGGGCAAAGGTCAGCCTGCACCATGAGCGCAGGACAAAGGCCGGGGGCTGCGGTGGTGGCCCCGGTGACGGGCGCCTCTGCCCGGTTCTCCGTGGAAGGCCACGCCACCTCGCTGGTGAGACTCGCCCAGACCCTTGACCGAGCATCCGCTGAGGGGTAAAGCGCCTGCGGACGCTATTTCCCCTCAGATTTTGCGCTTCCTGTGACGGGGTGCCTCAGCTCTCACCGTGCAGGCGCGGAGACCCCCACAGAGCCCGCGGCTCTCCCAGCCTCACAGTCCACACCCGCGGGCTCCAGCCCAGGCCCGCCCCTGCACACCGAATGCGGTGACCTTGTGGCTATTTGGGCGAATTTGAGGGGACTGACAGCCTCTTTCATGCAAAGGGGCCGTTGGCTCGGGGAGGTTGTGAACGGGACCCCCGGCTCCAACTATAGAGGGTCGAGGGGGGCGTCTAACACGAGCCAGCAGAAGTCCCCACAGTGAAGACGCTCATCCGCGGAGAACTGGGAAGGGACCCTGGGATTTCCTCTACAAATAAGACGCAGCTGCTTCCCATCCTCGTCTGGAAAGGTCTGCGTGTGGCCCTGCCTCGACGCTGCACAGGGTCCCACATAACCGTTCCGGAGCTGGTTCCCGCCCTGTGGTTAACAAGATCACTTCTGTTCGTTTCCACCTGTGGATATTAATGTGAGCATATTTTAAGTGTATACATTTGGTTACATAAAACTAAATTACAGAAAATTACCTCTATTTTCCTAGGCCCAATCAGCGTCTTTCTTTTTTAACTCCCATGCAGGAGAGAAATTGAATGGAGATCTGAGACGTGAGGGATGAGTGGGACTGAGCCTCCTCTGGCGCATCAGCTCCAGGAAAATGCTGGAGGTGGAGCCGCTTACCAATGGTGTCACAGTTGCACCCTCAATGTCTTCAGAAGAAATAGTCCCCTTCCTCCCTGAGCATTTCGGAGCTGCTCTGAGGCCTGGGGAGGCTCCAGCAGGCCCAGTGACCTTCGCAAGGTCTGATGTGGGCTCATGGTGTGTGGGGCGGTCTCCACGCGCTCACGAGGGTCGCCGTTTCCTCTGGCCCCTTGCCCCCTCGGGACTTTCCTCTATGCTGAAGGGTGCTGGCGCAGGCGCTAAGATGTTTATAATAATTTAAGCTTAACGCTCGGAAAATACTTTCTAAGGAGCAATGAAATGCTTTTTCTGGTTTGTTTCTCACATCTTAGAATCCTACTCGTCCAGTTAGGGTTATGGTTAGAGGTAGAGTTAGGGTTAGGGTTAGTTGTTCTTTAAAACCATTAGTCTTTTTAAGTACAATGTGAGTCTTTAAAAATGCTTTCAACGGCACTGTGGGCTTCAGGGGAGAGAGTCAGCCTGAGTCTCTCACCATGGGCTTGAGACACACACCCCCACCCCCCACCGTGGCTATCGTCAGCAGAGGTGTGTGGAATTGTGGGTGTACCTGGGCATCTTCAGATGTTCTTTTAGTGTGAGGCACTTCAGGGTGGCATGGGCAGCGACTTTCCACAGGCCTGGGGGGTGTTTTCTGAAAGCACCTGCTGTGTGGCCCCAGCAATGTCCCCAATGGAGAGAGACACAGGCGAGCACACAGCAGGGACCCCTGGGTGACAGCAGGCAGCTCCAAGTTTCCTTGCCAGCTCCGGAGGCCGCGGCCCTCTAGCGATCACCATCAGACCTTGCTGTATGAGGAGTACCTGGCTCACCTGCTTTCTTAAACTCACTTTCAACCAAGCAATGAATAACTGAGGACCCATCGGGAGCCAGCTGGGTGCCGGCCTCTGGCTTGAGGCAGTTTGTGTCTGTTCACATCTGCCCTTGTCTATCTGGTGCGACGCCCAGGAGGGGAGGGAGGAGGGGAGGGACACGGTCTGGACTCTCCCTGCTCACTGGCAGGTCATGGTGTGGTAGGGTGGTAGGGTGGTAGGAAGAGCGGCCTGCTTCCCACAGCTGCACCGCCCAGGTCTTCCTCTCCTTTGCTTCTGCCCGTAAGAACTTATCACCATTGCAGGCCCATCAGAAAGACTGTGTTTGAGGTGAAGGAAGGTTTAATACCTTTAAAAAATCCATTTTACAAGATGAGATGGATCCAGATGTGGACCACTGTGCACCACACGATGACTCCCGCCAGCATTCCCTGCGGACTCTCAAAGGGCGTCCATGCAGTGGCACGTGTGACACTCCACGCAGCAAGGCTGTGCCGCAGGGGTCAGTGCGGAGGGGGTGGTCGCAAAGCTGGGGGACAGGCCCCACATTCCATGCAGCAAGGCTCTGCCCCTGGGGTCTGTGTGGAGGGGGTGGCGGCGAAGCTGGGGACAGGCCCGGGGGCCCGCAGATGCTCCTCTCAGTACCAGCTCCCTACAGCTCGGACTGGATTTGGTGGGAGTCCTGCCTATGCTGGCAAGGCCAGATCAAGGGGTACAATTCTGTAAAAGGGGTAAGATGTTGGTTTGAGGGATGAACTGGAAATACTGCGTCTGCCCATCCCCTCTCCCCTCTTCCCTTTTCCCCTCCCTTCCTCCTTCCTTTCCATTTTTCCTTCCTCCTTCCCTCTCTCTTCCATCTTACATGCGTGGCTGCAGATGTGACAGGGAGTGCGGGAACCATCCCCACAGGGCAGGGGAGACAGGAAGCTGATAGGTGAGGATAGACTGTGAAAGGATGGCAGGCAGGGTGTGAGGCAGCCCAGAGCCCAGGCCAAGGGCTGGCAGGAGGCAGGATTGCCTGTGGGATGGGGCAGCAGAGGCAGGGCAGCGGTGGTCTGCAGTGGGAAGGAGGGCGGCTGGGAGAGGCGAGGCTGGCAGGGACGTCCAGAGGCCTCATCCCAACTGGTCCTGGAATCCCATGGGAAAGTGCTGTTGCGGGGCGGGGGTGGGGGGGTGGTGGCGTTAGCAGGACGGCATCCGAATCAAATGTGTGTTCCTTTACGTTCGGGGGGGAAGTGGGTCTGGAAGAAGGCCAGGGCAGGGCACAGAGGCTCTTGCGATGGCCAGGCCAGGGGTTCAGGTGGTGTAGACCTGGAGCAGACAGACCCCACAGGAGTGGGGAGGAGGACTTTGGGGTGCAGGCGATGGCAGGCACAGGGAGGTTGGGGAGTCATCGCCCATCCTCAGTGCTGTGGATGGAAGTGTCCCCGGAGGCAGAGGAGCAGATGGGGGTTTGGCAGGAGGAGGGGAGTTTGTCTTAAGACGTGGAGATGTCCAGTGGTGGATCTGCAGGTGGAAGCTCCGGAGAGAGGCGGGGGCTGAGAGCACAGAGCTGGGCCGGCAGCACTTAGCTAGTACTGAAGCCACGGCAGCCTCGCTGATGCTGGCCCAGGCCGGCCGCCCCTACACCTCACAGGCTTCCTGCAACCTTACCAGGCGCAGGCCAGGGTCTGCTGGGATCTTCTGTCTCGTGGTGCTGCATTTCTTCTGGCTTCCTCCTTAGATGCCTTCCAGCCAAACATCATCAAAGTCTTGAGAATTGTTCAGGAACATTTGGGTCAAAACCCAGTCACAGGTCCCAGCCCAGCTGTAAGGGAGTTAGAGTGCAGTAGTATCCTGTGTCAGGAAGAGGCATGGATTTGGTGGATGTCCCACCTGTCCTCGCCACACCCAAGAGTGGGCCCTATTACCCAAGGGCAGTTGTGGGATAGGAGGCGCAGGGCTGTCCTGGGTGAGGTGAGGTCACAGAAGGTGGGCGAGGAGAGGGCTTCAAAAAGGGAGGGGCAGGCAGCTCAGAAGTCAGGACAAGGGCAGATACACATCCAGAGGTTTTCATGGAAAAATCAATCTTTTGCAATTTCAAACTGTACAGCACCTACGCAAAGCTACCCATTCACATACTGCATTTGTTTACTCTCCCAGCCTGGTGTGGACTAAACAGAGTCAGTTAGAAAAGTGTTCTGATGCATCCACAGCTTTCAAGGCCTCAGCTTGCATAATTACAAGGGGCAGGAACTAAAATTTCATCTGTGCGACATCAGCTCAAAAGGAGCCGGGACTAGAAGAAACCAGGAGCTATGATTTGCACTTTGATAACTTAAGTGAAATAAATTGATGGTTCCAAATGGAAAAAAATGACCAGGTCTATTTCTATAGACTTTAAAGATTATCCAGGTTAGAAATTTCAGCAAATGGGACAGAGATAAAATCAGTTGTTCACTAGTACCTATTTTAACACCTATAAGACAGTGTAAAAACTGGCTTTATCATATTAATATCTTGCTATAAATTTTGACATTAATATTGTTCATTTTGAGCACAGACCTGGGCTTGCTAGCTAAAACACAGAGCTCTAGAACAGTTTCCATGAGGATGGGTAAATTAGGGAGTGCCTGTCCATGCTAGCCCAAGGGCCAGATTCACCTGCACACTCGGCACATTGCAGGATAGCTGTCAGTTTATTTGTCCTTCTCCCTGTCTGCAAGCCAAGTGCTTCATGCAGGTGTGATACACAGGAGGTGCACAATAAATGTTGAATAATTGAGAAACTATATTTGCATTATTTTATTTGATTTTCCCAATCATGCTGCAAAGGTGAGAAAGGACAAACGGTATCTTCATTTTACTTTTCTATTTTTTTAAATATTGAACAGGGAGCCTGCCTGTACCCCAATTTTATACCTGAGGATGCTAAGGATGAAAAGTGATTTGCCCAAGTGGGTGGGCATCAAAGCTGTCACCTGACCTTGGGATTCTCTGACTCTGAGGCGCGTCCTTCCCACCCCACTCAGATGCACCCACCCAATGGCTTCTACCATAATTAAGATTTTCGGATTATTCCAGCATATTGCATATTTAAGGCTTATTCCAACATATTGCAATCATATAATTATTAAAAGCCATAAGCATAATTTGCAACATATGTACCCATATCTCACTTGTATTTTGACCATATATATTATATGAATAGTGTGTGGATTTTATAGAAGCAGAGGTTTAATGATGCTCATCTGAGTCTCCCACATGGAAGGGCATACTGATAAATGGGTGGATTCAAAATAATCCAAGTTACTTTATTAGATTTCCCACTGGGGGATTTTAAAACCTTGCTTATACCAGGGTCTCGGTGTGACCGGTACCCTGCCTGCCTCAGAGTCCTGGACGCAGCCTCACTCTCCCCTCTGCTGCCCCAGATCCGGCCTCCAGAGGAAAATGCCCTGGTCCTAAATATTCATGAATCTCCACACAAAGTGCCTGTGGCAAGATGTGCTCTTCTCCCCGGGAGCTGATAATCTGGGACCATCATTACCACTGAGAAGACTGTGTGAGTCAGTTTGCCTGAGAGGGCCCTGCTTTTTCACCTGTTGTTGTGATGTAATTGATACATGTGCCATTGTTCATCTCCAAAAATGAGAGTGAGCTTTTATGTGATCGCCCTACTTAGAGCTAGCATCTACTGAGTCCTGAAGAACCTGCACCGTTGTGAGTGATGGGCACGTGTTACCTAATGTAATCTTCCCCACACCTCGAAGAGGGAACGATAGCTTTGCAGTTAACGGCACAGATTCTGGGGTGACCTGCTTGGGGGTGTGGTCCTCACCAGCTGTGGACCTTGAATAAACATCTTCGTGCTCCATGTCCTTCATCTGCATATGAAGATGCTAATAATAATAATGGCCTCATGTCCTCATTTGCAAGAAAAAAAAAAAAAGCACTGCAGCCCCTGAGGCTAGACCAGACAGGAAAGCACATGGAGGGTGTCCTTTGGGCTCTAAAGTGCTGTGTAAACATACACGGTCACCATAACCACCTGACTTTCATCTGTTATTTTGCTTTTTATCTTATTTAATATTTTAAGCTCGTTTCATGTTGAAAATAATGTATGAGGGCTAGAGATATGAGGAATTATATGCAATCCCTATTTTTAAGGTACTTATTATTCATACTTATCTGAGGAGATAGAAAATAAATATGAGAACATTAATGAAAAGAAGACCCATCATATACCCTGGGGTAGGGTGCTGCTGATGGAAAGAGTGACACAGACTTGGGGGCCAGGACTCAGTAGGGACAGTCAGGAGCTATCCTATAGGGCAGCCAAGGACAGCATTGGTTGCACATCAATTCTAGACAGCAGATTTTTCTTGCCCACTTAAGACAAGTCTGTGGTTTTATTTTGTATGCGAAAAGAAACCTGTGTTTGATGTACGACTGATTTGGAATTGGAAAATAACTTTAGGCAGTGATGACACAAAATTAAATACAGTTTTTGTAAAGAGAAAAAAGATAGCATTTATTCCTATAAATCTTATTATATATGAGTCCCCAGGCATTAACTATGTACTATATACTAGACATGATTTTTTACATGGGTTGACTTACTCTGCCTGATAGAAATTTATGACTCAGAGGCTGCTTTTGTCTTCGGTTCCCAGATGAAAAACCTGAGTTTCAGAGAGGTTAAGTAACTTCTCCAAGGTGGCACATCCACCACCTGGCAGGGCTGAGATTTGGACTGAGACCGACTGGATCCAGAGTCCTTATAGTTATGGACACACTCTGCCGCCCTTTGTGAGGACTGAGTAGAATGCAGGCCGTGTGGCTCCTGAGCCCTTGAACGTTCTCTATACCCCTGGGAACCTAAACTAACTGCTTTTTCATTGAAATGTCTTGTTTCTTCCCTTATTCTATGAACCTGGGGAGTCACTGTCTAACAGGCACCCGCATTGGTTATTTAGGGTTACTGTAAGAAAGTGCCACAAACAGGGTGGCTCCAAACCACAGAGATGAACCCTCTCATGGTCCTGGAAGCTGGAAGTCTGGAATCAGGGCATCCAAAGGGCTGTGCTCCCTTGGAAGCCCCTGGGGAGAGATCCTTTCCCATCTCTTCCACCATCTGGTGGCCCCATAGCCCCAGTGCCCCCATGGCTTGTAGATGCTTCAGTCCGATCTCTGCCTCCATCCTCATGCCTTCTTCCTGTGGGTCTCGTCTCTGTGTCCAACCCGCTCTCCTTATGAGGATACCAGCCCTGTTGGATTAGGGTCTACCCGACTCCTGGATGACTTCCTCTTATCTAATTGCATCTGCAATGACCTTATTTCCAAAAAAGTCACATTGTGAAGTTCTAGGGGAGAGAGCCTCAGCATATCTTTTGTAGGGACACAGTTCAACCCGTAACAGCATCCACGAAGAAAAAGCATGGCCCCAGAGAGGGTGGGCTGAGACGTCTGTAAAAATTCCGCAGTATAGGCTCTGGCTAAAAAGAACAGAGGTGCTGGCCCTGCAATGGCTGTGAACTATGCTGTTCTTGCATTGCTGTAAATAAATACTGGAGACTGGGTTGTTTATGAAGAAAAGAGTTTTACTTGGCTCATGGTTCTGCATGCTGTATAAGCATGGTGCTGGCATCTGCTCAGCTTCTGAGAAGGCCTAGGGAAGCTTCCAGTCGTGGTGGAAGATGGAGGGAGAGCAGGCACATCACATAGTGACAGCGGGAACGAGAGAGAAAGAGAGCAAGAGAGAGAGGGAGGGAGGTGCCACACACTTTAAATGACCAGATCTCATGTGAACTCAGAGCAAGAGCTCACTCATCATCAAGAGGATGGCCCCAGGCATTCATGAAGGATCCGTCCCCCATGACCCCATCACCTCCCGCCAGACCCATCTCCAACATTGGGGATTATGTTCCAACATGAGATTTGGGTGGGGAAAACATCCAAACTCTAGCAGGCCATTCAATAGATCAGAACGGACAGTGGACTCACTAGCCTAGACACTCAGCCAGCAGGCAGGGGGCGCCCATTGGTGACTGTCTGCCCAACCCAACAGAGATCCCATCAGTCTGGCCGGGTGGCAACTTCAACCCCTGGCCAGGCTGAACACGGCTGAAGGGCAACCCAGGTCTGAGATGAAGAAGGAAACGGTGGCTCTGTGGGCGCAGCTTTTGCCTTAAGAAGTTCAGCATAGCCCAACCAGCAGTTGGGCACTACTTTGCAGTAAGTGGACAGACAGAGAGGCCTGGTGGGCTTTGGCATGGCGAGCCCTCATTGCCTAGTGTGTGGCTGTGTCACTGCCTGCCACCTAGAGAGCGTGAGAATGAAAATAAGAGAGGGTCATCGAGCATCGTGACTGGAATAGGAGGCGTCGGACTCTCTGGGCAGCCCCCTGACGAGAAGCCCCTGCCTTTCGTGGGGTGGGTGGAGCACAGGCCTTGTCTAGGACGCTGGATATTAGTCTGAGGAGCTCACATTCTCCCCAGCTGCATTGGAACCTGTAAATGTCAGGGTGGGGGAGATTAGCTGACCTTCTTCAAGGAATGAAGAAAACAGCCGCTCTCTGTAGAGCCTGAAGTGCCAGGTAGGGCCACAGCAGGCTTTCCAGATCTTCTCTGGGAAAGAACAAAGCATAAATAAGTATAAATACAAATTGCTTTCATTCTCTTGGGCAGTGGTTCTAACTCTGGACTGTAGCATTTGGGTGAGGGAATGCAGCGTCTTGGTAGTTATTCACATGTTGCACAGGATGTCTCCAGCGTGGCTGGGAGGTGAAGTTGCTGAATCGTTCAAGTTCCATCTCTTATTTCATCTGGATCCTCTTGTATTTTGGGAGGAAGGCCAAGCCCTGAGCACCAAATTAAACCTCCTGTGACTTGGCCTCCCTCCGCCTTCTCGGCTGTGCTTGAGGTGGGCTGAGGATTACTCTGTCTTTAGTAAAGAAGTTTTCTTTTCCCTTGATGACTTGAACTTAAAAATACAAATCAAAGAGTTGTGCGATTTCCATAGGGACACATTAGGCAGGAGGAAATTATTCCCATCAGAATCCAGTGAATTTCATGTATATCTAGAATTGCTCTTATAATAAAAAATAAATGTTCTATAAGTGACAGTACCTGGGGAAATCACTCGTCCTACATCAGTCGATTTTGTGCTCAGAAGTCAGGTTTCCCAGCCCCCTGTACCTTTCATCTTCCTACTTCACTGTCACTAATTATGTGACTTTATTTCACAGCATCTTATATTGTGTGTGTGTGTGTGTTTTTTCAAACAACACTTATTTGTGCCTTCAATGGGACTGACTTAGGTTCCTGTCGAACTCAGGCTGTGGCTTGGTGGGAAGCTAAGTCTGCACCGGCTCACTGCAGAACTTGTGCTTCCTCAAAAGCCCCGGCACACATACACAACAGAAGGAGGCTGTGACCACAGCAGTTTTGGGAGTGCAAGGGCCGGCTACCCCTCATTTTGGCCGCAGTGGTTTGCTACCATCAGCTTGAGAGAATTTCTTTCTATTGCAACGTGAGTGACAGTTTAGAGCCAATGTTGGAAAAAAATACCCCTGCATGAAGAAAGTAAGAGACAGAGCCTGCATCATCCTTGGTAGGAAGACGATGAAGGTTCAGAAGAGGGTTGCTTAGGGGCTGCTGGTTCACAAAGATGGGGACGCAGCCGGCTCCGGAGGGGGTGACATGGCTCAGGAAGGGCTGACATCAGCACGAAAGGGGTTGCCCTGTTGTCAACTTGCTGCTGGAATTTAGAGGAAAATAAAGCCGTGGTGTATCTTTTGCTGGTAGTTAACACTGTAAATTAAAACGAGAACCCCAACCCACAACGTGAAAATCTGAAAGTCAGAATGTCTCAGTTGCCTACATACCGGGCCACTGAAATAAAAACCATCTCCCTCTCTTCCTCTCTCAACACATGCACACACACACTCAAAGAAAACAAAAGACTTCGTTAGCAGGTCTTTGCAAAGTTCACAGAAAGCCTGCGGGGAGATCCTTTCCACACACGGGTATTCCGAGTCTTTGTTTCCTTAGGTGCATTCTGTACAGGGGGGCGGGGGTGCGGGCAGAAAGTACCAGGGAGAAGGGCTCTGGAGCGGCGGATGGAGTTGTCCTAGGCTCTCGGAAGTGAGACACGTTGTCGATTTAAAAACAAACATTGGGTTTCCATTTTTTTCTGAACGGGATAAAGCAATTTCTTTTAGATTGTTTAAACTCTCCCCGCTAGATTGAATGGGGGGTGGGGGGTGTTATTTCTAGATGTAGACGCTGTACGGGTGATAATGCAGCGACTCCCGTCTGTGGCTGGGAGCTGTGGCTGCGCGAGACCCGGAATTCTAAAGGCTCTGCCTCCCCATGGACGGACACTTCCGTTGTTTTCTTTCCTTTCTCTCCGCAGCGGAGAGGGCTGGAGCGGATTTTGGTTCACATGAAAGTGTGCAGTGTTAACTAGGTGGCATATGGGTGGGGGGACATTCCTGCCTGTCCACTGCAGCCGGGGGGCGCGTTTCCATGGAGATAAGAAGCGAAAGTGCTCCGTGCAGCCTAATTGGTATGCATCCCTGGTTCAGGTTCATTGTGCTCCTGCTAATGACAGGGTTGTCTCAGTAATAAGGATGGTGCACTGGAGAAATTTGCTGCCTTGGTATATTTTTCCCTGGCAGAAAACTACTTAGAGACTGTAGTCAGTAAGAAGAGTGACTGGCAGGCTCAAGGGCTGCCCGCAGCATATGGGGGAAGGCTGCTGCTCCGTGCCACATGCATATGCTGCCATTAGACTCCAGCTTTGCGCTTTGTGTGTTCCTGGGCCCATGCCAGGAAGCCCACCTGCTGCAAGAATACTTGTAAAGCCCAACTCAAAAGTGATTGAAAAGCTACTAGAATAAACTGTAATAACACAGTAACACAGTGCTTCACAGATGGGACATAATTGCACGCTGAAGTGCACAGCCTCTGCAGTAATGAAAACACGAGCCATTAAATTAAAATCACAAGGGAAAAAACGATAAAAGTCTGTTGATTTTTTTTTTTAGTTTTATTGCAAAAACTTCAATTTTCCTGCCCTCATTAATCAAATACCATAAAACTATAGTGTTACTTTGTTCTGGTGGAGATTCAGGCAATTAAAATGATGAATGTTGATTAAAATGATGTAACTTTGGTTATTTACTTGCTAGGATAACTTAAACCCTCTGTAACCAGAGCCGCAAGCTACTGACACTCATCTATGTGTCTGCAGATCGCAAAAGCCTTTGGGCACCTGCTCTGGAAGTTCGTGGAGGAGTCTGTCCAAGTTCGCCCAAGGCCGAGGGGGCTATCCAAGAAGAGCTCTGGGTTTTGTGCTCAATATTGATACATGTGAAGGGTAAATCCTTTCTCCCTGATCAGCCTGCCCTTTTTCTGAAATATTAGTAATTTTCTTTTTCTTTTTCCTTTTTTTTTTTTTTTGGACAATTAAGGGAGACTTGCCCAACTATGTAAACACAGAAAGCACTCGAGCAACAATGCCCTTGTAATTAGCAGCGGGCAGGCCGGCGTCTGGGCTGGCCTGTCAGGCGCGGCGTCAGCTGAAAGGGCCCAGCAGGGCTCTGCGACGTTGGGCTCTCGAGGCCCGGCCGGCAAAGCCCAGTGCCGCATTGTTCAGCTCCTTTCTGTGGGTGGGCCCTACGAGGAGAAAGAAACATTTGTGTCACCCAAGTAAACAGCCTTGAAAAGACTTTCTTTTTTCATTTTTAATTATTCATTTCTTCAGCATTCCTCATGGCAAAGTGGAATGATTCCCACCCATTCAAAAAAAAAAAAAAAAGAAAGAAAGAAAAGAAAAGAAGAAAAAGAAAAGAGAAAATCAGCAGCAATAGGACCAATATATTTTCAATTTACAAACCGAGACAGGTGTGGGGCTTCGTGTCCCCTCCAGTGGGACTGCAGGAAAAAGGAACCCGTGTTTGTCGGTGCAACTTGTTTCCTTTCTTCCCCTTCCCTGAAAAGGACATGGGGGCGATTTCTCTCCTGCGAGTCTCCTTTGCTCCAAGAAGGCCTTGCCAGTCACTAGAGGTGCCAATGAGTCATTCACAAAAACAACACCCTCCCTTTTGCAGCGGCCTCAGCTGAACACTGTCTCTGAAGGAGGGACATTTGCCTGGGTGAAAACTCAGAACGATTCAGTGGCAGGTTCAAAACAATAATCATAAGCAGAAGCAGCATCCCTGCCCCGTCCACGGCGGGCAGCGCAGGGGAGAACAGCAGGGCAGGAAGCCGCCGTCCAGCCTTTGACTCGGTGCAGATTGGTTATTTTCCCAGGGCATGAGCCTGTCTGTTGGATAGAGTCCTTTTTTTCGGAGGACGGTGGCAGGGCTCACCGGGCAGCCACACTCAGGTGCAGACAAGTAAACAGAGGGCCAGGTGCTCACGGTGCTGCCAGACTACACCACAGGCAGCAGCTTCCTGTGCCTCAGTCTACCAGGGGATGCACTGCCCTCCTGAAGTGCCATGTCATGACCCCTTTCCTGCATGCACCCCAACACTCACATTGTATTCCTGTGTAGTCAGCCGGGTGTTATCATTCTGCCACACCCCAACGGTGCCACATCCTGTACTGTGGGGCCCTAGACATCTGCCCGGAGGTGGGATTTATGTGTTACACTGGGAATGAGGCACACACGTAAGGCCAGCGAAGGGCTTGCCAAACTGCTAGTGGGATCCTCCTACTCGGACCCGTTCTCCTTGGTGACTCAGCAGCCTGTTCCATGTGGCAGGCAGGATCTTGACTGGGCTCAATGCCCCCTGAGGCGGGTGGGCTGGCCAGCCCCTGCCCAGTGGCCACGGAGGGCATTTGGGCTACAGGAGGGGCAGAGTGTTGAAGTCAGGACAACACTGGGTTGGGGGGCGCGGTTCGGTTCTAACTTGAACTTCATTGGGGTGGTGTGTTCGCGTCATGTGGCCGTGTTGTCAGGACAACACTGCGGGGGTGCGGGGGGGAGTCGGCTCTGACGTGAACTTCATTGGGGTGGTGTGTTCGCGTCACGTGGCCATGTTTGTGTGAGCAGGGCTGCCCTGCACCTCCTCAACATGCTGAGAAGTGGCCAGGGCTGGGATGCGGGCCGCGGCTTCACCATGCGGCTGCGGCCCATTGCTAGGTGCCTCGCGTGCTCTTCCATGGAGCCGAAATGTGGCAAAGTACGGCCCTTTGAACCCTTAAGGCAACATGCAGCAATTTTAAATGTGAAGGGAGAAGGTTATTCATATTTATGGGGTTTTTCCTCCTTCAGCCAAACAACCGATTCACAAAAAAGGCATGGGAAGTGTCTGCTTCTGATGGGATGTCCGTGCAGAGCACGTGGGCTCCCCATGGGAATGTGGGAATGACAGCCAGCAGGCCACTTCTGAAGCAATACAGGTGGGAGCTCGGTTGCTGTGTGGAAGAAGGCAGCTGGCTACTCAGGGCAGAGGAGGGTTTCTGGAGCCCCTGGGACCGTGGGAGCCCAGGTTCATGTTTTCTCACGCTCATCCCTGACGCTGCCCTGCAGCCTGGTCTGCTGTCCTGTCCATGGGTGCCTTTTTGGAAATTTTACCAAACAAGCCAGGTTGAAAGGCACACAAGCAAATGCTCACAGGTACTTGAGAGAGCCTCCAGGGATCAGGGCGCTTGGGAGGCCTGAACACTCCCACACCACACAGCATTACTCTGAACAGGGTTAGAATGCTTCCCGAGAATCTTGTCATGAGTGTGTTTCTCTTGCTTAAAAAAAAAGTGTGACAAGGCTGGGCGCACACCGACAGTGCACAGGCAGCCACGCTGAACTGTGTGGGGACATCGGGGTACACTCAGGTCCCTTGCACCCTAACAGGAACCAAGGGCCGTCCCCTGTAGAAATGTTTCTTGCCTGGTGACCAACGTCTGGTTCTAGACGTTTCCTTTCTCTGCTCTGTGTTCCTTCTCATTCCCAAGCCCAAACTTCGAGGGGATGCTGAGGATGCTGACTGAGTGCAAATGTGGCTGAATTAAGGCAGTTTGTGGGACAACAGAAGTTTGTAGTTTATGATAATTAAACAATGTTCTCTCTTCACATCATAAGACTCTATCTTTGGCGATAGAATTGATTGACTTTCAAATTTGGTTGTTTTTCTCCTCTCTGCCTTAATAAGATATTCTAAAGGAAAAATGGCTGTTTGTTTTGTGGTAGGATCCTTAAGGGAAGGATTCGAGGCCATGCAATCCCAAAAGATGCTGTTTCAAGAAAGGAGTAAGTGGTCCTTTCACAGGTCTTCTGGGTCTCCGTGAAGGATTACAAAGAGTTATAGATCTTGGTTTTGCTATGATATTTTACTAGTTTTGGTCAACTGGCCGTCTTTTGGCAACACGGGAATTGAGAGGAGAGTTGCTTCGACTTCTTAAAAGGCTTGGACTGATGGGCTTGTCCATTTCTCAGGTCTGGTAACACGTCAAACTTGAGTCCTTAGGTGTCCAGAAAAAATATGGCCATGGAGGTGTTCAGTCATCTGGTCATTCCTTGTCTCTGGGGGTCTAGAAGATAATTTGTAGGCTGGGAACGGTGGCTTATGCCTGTAATCCCAGCACTTTGTTATGCCAAGGCAGGTGGATCACCTGAGGTCAGGAGTTCTAGACCAGCCTGACCAATATGGTGAAACCCTATCTCTATAAAAATACAAAAATTAGTTGGGCATGATGGTGGGCACCTGTAATCCCAGCTACTTGGGAGGCTGAGGCAGGAGAATCACTTGAACCTGGGAGGTGGAGGTTGCAGTAAGCCAAGATCGCGCCATTGCACTCCAGCCTGGTTGACAGAGTGAGACTCCATCTCACCAACAAAAAAAGAAAATAATTTGTAGAACAAAATTACCTCCTTCTTGGATCTGTTGGGGCCAAACACCTTCAGCTGGGCTGTGTTTCAAACCTTGTTCTTTCCACAGGACCAGGTTCTGCTTAGCCACGAAAATCAGTGGCATTCTCTGCTCCAGGGCCTCTCAGCTGCTGCTTAATGACTTTACCTCAGGCTTTGCGGCTTTTTCCTCTTCTGGCTTCCCCCTTAACAGTTTTCCGCATCCTTATCTGGGCAGAATCCTCCTAATACCAAACTTCTTAACGGATTCTAGAAATTTCTGACACTTAGATGAGAAAGCTTTCCACGCGGCTTGTTGGCTGTGGGTTTCCGGTGAGTGTGTGGCTCTCCCCGGCGGGCTGGGTGACAGTCTGTGTCCATCCACTGGAAGGTTCTACTTGGAATCAACTGAGTTACAAAGTAAATTCAGAAATGCATCCTGAGGTCTTGCTTTTATCCCTTGGAGGTGAACACACGTGGAAAATCAGCCTGGGAAGCCGTGGGCCCCCCAGGAGCGATCCACAGTGAGGCTGTGTCCCCTGGTCACCGTCGTGCTGTTCTCTGGTGACAGTGAGGCTGCGTCCCCTGGTCACCTTCGTGCTGTTCTCTGATTACTGAAGCTTGATAACAACTCCTTCTGCCTGGGGGATAATTTCAGTCTTGCTCTCAGCTCTGGGTAAGGACCTGCTTAAGAGAGAATGTTTGGCTGCTGTAGATCTCATTAAATCATTAAAAATGTTCCCATCTGCTGTGGCTCAACAACAAATCTGCTTGACTGCAGTGGCCCAGGCAGCGCGGCAGCCATGCCTGGTGGGGCCCAGCCAGCACGGCCAGCGGCCATCCTCCTGCAGGGAGGCCACCCTTGCCCGTGCTTGGAAGGAGCACCCAGTTGTCAAGAATCAAACCCTCCCATCTTCGGATGTGCGACAATTCCACCAGAAAGTGGCCAGGGAAACAGTAGGCTAGGCGGCACCAGTCACCCAACTTTGCTACTAGTTTAGCAGTTTGGTAGAGCAGAGAAGGAGTTTGAAGACTCCGGCAGCATCAGGAATTTTATCTAAAAAGCCAGTACCTGCCTGGGCATCATCGCTTCACTGACCAACCTGTAACCATGATAGTGATGGCACCGGGCTGTTACGCGTGTGCACATGTGCTTGTGCATGTGGGCCTGTGTGCGTGCCTGTGTCAGTCAAAGCAAGGATGAAAGCTCTTCTGGGATGTCTTGATCACAGACACAGCAAAGTCACAGTAATATAAATTCTTATAAAGTGAAGAAAGCTCCCCTTCGTCCTGCCACCCCCAGTTACTGTGATCTGTTTTGGGTTCTGAGATGGAGGTTCGCTGCAATGTGGGTGTGATGGGCAGTCTGGGGAGCTCTGGTGGTGGGAAGGCCCCCCAGGGATGCCTCAGAATGAGGCCAGGGAAGGGCCAGCAGGGACAGAGGTAACCTTCGGAGGATGTATTCATGTCCGGGGGCTCCTGTCACAAAATACTGCAAACCAGGTGGCCTAAAACAGCAGAAATGTATTCTTTCATGGTTCTGGGGGCCTGGAATCTGAGATCAAAGTGTGGGCAGGGACAGGGGCTCTCTGACGTCCCTGGGGGGTCCCCTCCTTGTCCTGCCTGACATCTCTCATGTTGCTTGTCTGGGAGCTGCTCGCTCCAGGCTCTGCCTTTTTCCCCGCAGTCCTCTCACTGCATCTGTGCCCTCACGTGGCCTCCTCCTACCCCACTCCTGTGTGACCTTCTCCTAACTGAGCTGGTCACATCCACAAAGACCCTGTTTCCAAGGTCCCATTCTGAGGCTGCAGGTGGACATGGAAGTTGGGAGGTCTCTGCTCAACCTGGAATGAAGGCAGTTCCCACTCCGGCCCTCCCTGAGCAGGGCCTGAGGGTGTTGGTCCTGGGGAAGGGACCTGGGTGTCATGCCCGGTGTCCAAGCACCACCTTCACAGCAGGTGCGCTTCTCGTCCTCGTGCTGATGGTCATTCATTTGGAGCTGAAGAGCTCTCACATGGGCTCCATGGAAGGGCAGAGTCAGAAAGGGCAGATGCACCCAAGATGCTTGCACATGGCAATAGTGACGTTGGGCTATTGCTTTGCCCACCGTCGCCCTGTCCATGCATGGCCTGCCCTGCTGGCCGTCTCCTCCCGCTCTGACCCTGTCCCCTGCCCCAAACACCCTCCCTGTCACCTCCTCCCTCTGCTTCCTCTCGGTGCCGGCCTCTCCTTCCTCCAGACCTCCACCTGCACTCCCACCAGCCTGTCCGGCAGCCACCACCTTTTTTTCCCTCGGGTTAGAAGAAACATGGCAGGAGAGGGGGTCCGGGCTCAGCACCGGCAGATCTAGGCTGGACTGGCTGGGGGCTGGAGTTGGAGCAGCAGCAAGCGGCACAGGCACAGGCTCTACCTGGGAAGGGAGCGCTTGGAGATTCATTCCTGGAGTGGACTCACCCGCCAGGACCACAGGTGTGAGTGGAGGCATTAGAGCCCACGCTGTTCCCTTCAGTTCTCACCACTGAAAGACACACACAGACATTATACCAAATAACCTGGGAATCCAATTCTTATAAAGCAGATGGCAAATTAAAGATTAGGGTGGGGCCGGCGCATGGAGCATCGTTAGTGGGGCGGGCAGATGCTGGATGTGTCCCTAGCAGTCTTTCTCATTTTTATACATCATTCTTTGTCTTCCACATCTCATTGTGAGATAGTCCCTAGCACACACAACAAATTGAGGCACGGAGAGGAGTCAGCAGGAAGGAGCCAGCTGGAGTGCTGGTTGCCTGGGGTGCCCGGCTCCACGGAGCCGCACTTCTTACTGGAGCTGGGGTGTTTCCCTGTTGGCACTTCCCACAGATTAGGAACCAGGGCTGGAGCGCACAGGGCAGGTGTTTCAGGAAGTGTCAGAACTGCTCACTTCACCATCTTGATCCCGTGGGGCAGGAACCTGCACAGGCCCACGCTGGTTCTCAACCTGGTTGTATGGTCCAGCCCTGATCTTCGATGTATTGCTTAAGGCATTAAAATTGGTCTTTTTGAGCATGGTAGCAAGCGCCTGTAGTCCCAGCTACTCGGGAGGCTGAGGCAGGAGAATGGCATGAACCCGGGAAGCAGAGCTTGCCGTGAGCCAAGATCGCGCCACTGCACTCCAGCCTAGACGACAAAGCGAGACTCCATCAAAAAAAAAAAAAAATCAGCCTTTCCACAGTTGGCGTGTGGGAGAGGAGAGAATAAGTGCATGGGGTCGTGGGGTCTCTTGGGGTCTCCCTGGCCCTCAGGATCAGGTCTGTTCCTCTTTGTTCAGCCGCCTCAGCTCCCTATAGGGTACTCTGCTTGGGAAAAGACCCCAGAGGGTATAGCTTACAGTGCGGTGCCTTTCTCTACTGTCAGAGGCAACATAACCACTGTGGATCTCTTTGCAGTTCTCTTTGGCCAAGCCAGAATTCAAGGCATATAAGGCTGTGGCAGAGATGTACGCATTCCCGAGACGACTGACCCCAAGGTCATCCCTGAATCAGTGACTCCAGAAACATGCAGTCCTGAAAGAAATAGCAGAGTGTCTTGGGGTCTGAGTGGGATCTGCAGTCAGTTCTGGAATGGAAGAGTCGCAGCTGTGGATGTTGAGTGGCTTCGTGGTTGGAAAGTCATGGCAGGACCTGACAGTAGCTACAGTGTTGCGGGGCAGTGATCTTTCAGCCACCAACCTGTCAAGAGGGCTGCCCAGTGGCTACCCCTGCCACTGAGCTCAAGGCCAGGGAGAGGTGGCTGCAATGCCGCCGAGGTGCTGGAGAGCCCTGTAGGTGGGAATGGCGCTGCTCTCTGCTCTTGTCTCCTCAGATACCCTCCCTGACAAGAGGCAGGCACCAAGAGCCATGAAGGTCCAAGGATGCAGACACCTCTGGGCCCGTCATATACACAGAGCTTGCTGCTTCATTGGCAAGGTGCTGTAGGGAGTTGGAGATGATTTTTGATCATCTGAGATTATTTTGAACTCAAGAGGCAACATCCTGAGTTTGTCCTACAGTCTCTGATTGGGATGTCACTAAAATGTAGGAACCCCCTCGTCCCTCTAAATTTCTCCTGATTACTGTGGACGTTTGCATGATGCCAGAGTGAAGACAGAAAAGTAAGACACATAGAGGTATGATCCATGAAGAGCCATGATCCATAAAGGGCTATGATCCATGAAGAGGCATGATCTGTGAATAGCTATCATCCATGAAAAGCCATGATTTATGAAGAGTTATCATCCATGAAGAGGTACAGTATCTAAAGAGCCATGATCCATGAAGAGGTATGATCCATGAAGGGCTATGATCTCTGAAGAGCCGTGATCCATGAAGAGCTATGATCTGTGTAGAGTTATGACCTATGAAGAGCCATGATCTCTGAAGAACTATGATCTATGAAGAGCTATGATCTGTGTAGAGCTATGATCCTTGAAGAGCCATGATCCATGAAGAGCTATGATCTATGTAGAGTTATGACCTATGAAAAGCCATGATCTCTGAAGAACTGTGATCTATGAAGAGCTGTGATCCATGAAGAGCCATGATACATGAAGAGCTATGACCTCTGAAGAGCTGTGATCCATGAAGACCTATGATCTATGTAGAGCTATGACCTCTGAAGAGCCATGATCCATGAAGACCTATGATCTAGGTAGAGCTATGACCTCTGAAGAGCCGCAATCCATGAAGGGCTATGATCCATGAAGGACTGTGGTCTATGTAGAACTATGGTCCATGAAGGGCTATGGTCTATGTAGAGTATGATCCATGAAAGTCTATGATCTATGTAGAGCTATGATCCATGAAGGGCCATGGTCTATGTAGAGCTATGATCTCTGAAGACCTATGATCTATGTAGAACTATGATCCATGAAGAGCAACGGTCTGTGTAGAACTGTGATCCATGAAGGGCTATGGTCTGTGCAGAGCTATGATCCATGAAGGTCTATGGTCTATGTAGAACTATGATCCATGAAGGGCTATGATCTATGTAGAGCTATGATCCATGAAGATCTATGGTCTATGTAGAACTATGATCCATGAAGGGCTATGGTCTATGTAGAGCTATGATCCATGAAGGGCTATGGTCTATGTAAGAGCTATGATCTCTGAAGACCTATGATCTATGTAGAACTGTGATCCATGAAGGGCTATGGTCTATGCAGAGTTATGATCCATGAAGGGCTATGGTCTCTGTAGAACTATGATCCATGAAGACCTATGATCTATGTAGAGCTATGATCTCTGAAGACCTATGATCTATGTAGAACTATGATCCATGAAGGGCTATGATCTATGTAGAGCTATGATCCATGAAGACCTATGATCTATGTAGAGCTATGATCTCTGAAGACCTATGATCTATGTAGAGCTATGATCTCTGAAGACCTGTGATCTGTAGAGCTATGATCCATGAAGGGCTATGGTCTGTGCAGAGCTATGATCCATGAAGGGCTATGGTCTATGTAGAGTTATGATCCATGAAGGGCTATGGTCTATGTAGAGCTATGATCCATGAAGGACTATGGTCTATGTAGAGCTATGATCCATGAAAGGCTATGATCTGTGTAGAACTATGATCCATGAAGGGCTATGATCTATGTAGAGCTATGATCTCTGAAGACCTATGATCTATGTAGAGCTATGATCTCTGAAGACCTATGATCTATGTAGAACTATGATCCATGAAGGGCTATGATCTATGTAGATCTGTGATCCATGACAGACCTATGATCTATGTAGAGCTATGATCTCTGAAGACCTATAATCTATGTAGAGCTATGATCCATGAAGGGCTATGGTCTGTGCAGAGCTATGATCCATGAAGGGCTATGATCTATGTAGAGCTATGATCCATGAAGGGCTATGGTCTATGCAGAGCTATGATCCATGAAGACCTATGATCTATGTAGAGCTATGATCTCTGAAGAGCTGTGATCTAACTGAAGATGTGAGAGTCACTTCTAAGAAATTCAGCAACAATGTAGGGGTTATTTTCTGGCAGTGGGTCTCACAGGGCTTACTCCTGAGCCTTACAGGAGTGAGAGCTGCAAGAGTTAGCACAATTCAGAAAGACGGGGCCCACAGAAAGTGAATTTATCTGAGAAGCCTCCGAACAGGGCTGGATCTTGGTGTCCTTATAAGGAGGCAAGAAAGATGCACAGAAGGAAGACAGCACGTGATGATGGAGGCAGAATGGGGCTTTTTCAGCTGCAAGCCAGAAAATATCATGGACTGTGGAGCTGTGAGGCTCTGGAGACAGCCTGGCTCTGCCAGCACCTTGACTTCAGACTCTGGCTTCCAGAACTATGGGATTCTAAATATTTGCTACTTTAAGCCACCCAGTTTGCAGTAGTTCCTCACAGCAGCCTCAGCACACAAATCCAGAGTGCTCAGCCTGGTCTCAGGTTCCTAGAATGAAGGAGTCTTATCGAAAGGGAGCAGGAGTTTCCTAAGAAATGGTGTGGGATCAGGTTTGGAGGGCCTTCGTGGGTGGGCGAAGGGGCCTGGATGCCGGGATGTTCGCAGAGGGAGTTTGAGCAAGAATTGCTGGGTGGAGGCGTGTGGGATGAATCGGAAAGACTCAGCGAGGGAGGCTGGCGGAGGGGCTTTGTGAGTCTCTGGAACTGGGCGCTGGGCTCCCCTTAGAATCCACTCCTTTCTTCCAGAAGACACTGGGGAGGCTGTTGAGATCCTGAAGCAATGAAGTTCGGGCACCACCCCCTCCCCCACACTGAACACTGCTTCTCCAATAATCCACGACCCCTAGGAGAGAGTAGCAATTTATTTTTCTTTCTTGGCTACAATTAGACTTCCAACCATGGTGCACCATTCCCGCCGTTGCCTCCATCACAACTTAAGACAATGAGAACGCATTTGGATGAAAGTCACCAATGGCAGCGCTGTTGGGCAGGGCTTTATGCGGGCACTCAGCCCTGGGGCGGGAGGCCCCTCTTTCTCCACCAAGACACAAATCTGAATGTGAAATGTCATTAGAGCCTCCTTCCTCTAGTACTGCTTCTTTTTAGAATAACAAAAACACATCAGTGGTAAGTTTCAGTGTTATTTTTAATAAAAGAAAACCCTTTAATTTACATATATTTAAGGCTAAGTAAATGAAAATGCATTATGTTACCACTGTTCTATTGAATAATGAGCCCAGAGGGTTCAGAAGAACAGTTTGCTTTTCAAACCTGGTACACCCCCAGCTCAAGCCTGCCCCTGGGGATAAGGGAGGGGACCAGATGGTATTGATTGTCCGGGGCCACACTGGGATGTTTTATGTGCTGGACTGGCAGTGCCCTGCTTGGAGACTTTGGGGAACAAGTGGGTCCTACATAAAGCTACCGCCCAAGGCCTGGTCATCTACAGCAGCACCTGCAGGGGCTCAGAACCCATCCCCCGCAGGCTAGCCCAGAGGCGGCCCTGGGTCAGGCATACCTGACTTTCCCAAAAGCAGGCTTCTAGGCTTGCCTCTCCAACACTGAGGCAGCAGGCGGCCAGGGAAACAAAAGAAATAACGACATACTTACATGCATATGCACACACACAAACACGTGTGCATACATGCACACACACACACAGAAACACATACACTTACACACAAATACAGTTCTACATGCATAGACATATAAACACATGCACACACAGAAACACATATGCTCACACATAAATGCACACATGCTCACACACATATACACACATGCACACACACACAAACAGAAACACATGTGCTTACACACACATACACACTCCTACATGCAAACACACATGCACACACATGTACAAATATAATATCCTCCCCTATATTTTATGAGAAAAAAAAATCCTTAGGATTTAAAATTCAAATTTTTCCCAGACTTCCATCTTGGAGTCTGGCATTCCCTTTCCCCCTTAGGTCCCCAAGGAGGCAGTGCTGAAGCCTTGAGTGGTGTCCAGGTGAAGCGTTTAGCACAAGCTCAGGCACGCAGAGCCCCAGAAGGAACATCAGTCATCATCACCATTATCATCAACTGTTTCATTAACAAGCATTTACTATGCTCTGCACTTTAACCCTTGTGGTGGTCCAGAATTCATTTTTTAAGAAAAATACTCCAGAGGCCCTGCTTGAGGTAAGAGGATCTGCTCCCAGCTCCAGTGAGATGCCCTCATTTCTGCCGTGGAGTGCAGGCTGGATGTGGGCAGAAGAAACACCTATCCCAGGGTCTCTTGCCTGCCTTCCGTTGCTTCACTGGGATTTTCCCTGGGCAACTTCTGGGTGTGATCCGGAGCTCGCAGCGCCATGTGAACAGTGAGCTGAGACCCAGCCCTTCCCCTGGGACAGCTTGGCCAGGGCTTCCTAGGGGAAGTGGCTTCTGTCCCAGGCCTGGAAGGGTCCCTGGGCAGTGGCCAGGCAGAGACTGAGCTGAGCAGGGAGCCAGCCACCTGCAGGCTAAGGAGGGTCCAAGTGGCCTGGGGGAGACCCGAGGCTGCTGGTAAAGGCAGGACATTCCCGTGGCCTTTCGGTGACATCACCGCCTCTGTGCAAGGACCTACTCTTTTCTCTCTGTTTCTATTTTCTCCAGTTAATCAGGTGACTTAAAAAGAAGCTAGATAATGGTATTGTTTGCACTGACAACATCCTGATGATACTGTCAGGAGAGATGGGGGAAATGTCGCCTTCTGAACCAATAGAGTCATTAGGGAGCCCTCTGTCACCTCAGCACCCAGGTAATTACCACAGAAAACCTGGGAATGGCAGCTGTAATTTTTCTCCAGAAAGTACCGTATTTTTACTCTTGAGGCAATAAAATGCCCATGACAGTGCTTTGAAGGACCTCATTTTACAATCTAATGGTGTGATAATTTTAGCAGAATGACCCTCTGTGCTCCTGTTCAAGGGGCAGTGTCCTTGTGCATTTGATTACATTTGGGCTGCAAGTTATGAGCTGGACAAATGAAATCCTCTCCTGTCTCCAGCGGCCTGTCACCATCTAGAGCATCTATGAATGGGCACGTTGACCTACTACAGCAACTCTCTGGGAAATGGAAACACAAGCCGCTGAGGGGGCGGCATCTGCCTGCACATGCGACCGCCTGGGCATGAGCTGATTCTGTTTGGACAGCCATATGCAGACATTTCTCAAACAGCATAAGGCAGCAAGCTGCTGGCTTTCGGCTCACATCAAAATTATGGCAAAGAAAGCTGTTTAGATAATTTGGATAGTTGGTTTGATCTTAGACCATGACAAACCTGTGTGAATCTCATGATGCTTAAAACCACAGCTTCCAGAAGACAGTCTGCACTGAGAGGCAGAAATGTGTGCGGTAGCATGTTGAACTTTCTCCTGAAGGGACAGACTTCTGTAATAGTGGTCACATCTCTTTATTGTCTTCTTGTTTCTAAATGAGATGAAACTTGAAATGACTCATTTTAGAGCCTGATTGCTGGAGATGCTGCCCTGAGCTGCCAGGCTGCCTGCTGGAGACAGAGGTGGCATAAGCCTGCAGCCTGATGTTGGAACACTCTTCATCCTTTCCTCTTTCAAGAAAGCCTGTCCTTTAGTTTTGGCTGTAGATTTTTGCACGCTGCTCAGAATTGTATAAAATGCAAGTGGCCTGGGAGAAGCATGTATGACTCTTCTGTTCTTCCGCCTCCTGCCCTGTTGTTCACCCTTTTTGATTTAGACACTGGCTGGCTGTGCCCGGCCCGGATAAACCCTTACAGGAGCCACGGGGATGTGGAAGGTCTTGGACCCAGAGGGCAATGCCTGGGGTCAGGGCGTGCCTCCCAGTCTCAGCCCTCAGTTGGCTAGTTCGCTAGTAGGGTGGGCCCAGAGCTGGTGAGTGATGAACAGAAAGGCTGTAGGTAAACAAAGGGCAGAATGCTGGAGGGGCAGCCTTGAGGGGAGCTCTGGCTGACCCCCCCCAGGGTGTGGGGACCAAAGACGAGACCTCCGGATTCAGCTCCACCTTTCCCTGTCTCTCATTCTCTGGAACTTTACTGAGTGTGACTGTGCTGGGACGCCATATGTGGTCTGGCTCTCTTATGGACGGCAAGCTTGGTGAGAGCAGGGACCATGTCCTGCATGTCATCATGTCCCCAGGATAATTCAATGCCTGGCCACAAACACCTGCCCCGAGAGGGACGTCAGGTGCTGCCGTGTGGCTCAGCACAGTCGCAGGGACCATGCCCTGCGTGTCATCATGTCCCCAGGATAATGCAATGCCTGGCCACAAACACCTGCCCCAAGAGGGATGTCAGGTGCTGCCATGTGACTCAGCACGTCGCCTTTCAGCAGCATTCCCCGGGACCCCTGGGCCGATGCTAGAATGTTCTCTAAGGGAACCCAACCCTGAATGTTTTACGTTGTGAAGCAGATGACTTATGACGACGTTTTTGTTTTATCTTAAAAAATTGTCTTATTAGAGATTTATGGAACTATTTTCCAAACCAAAGGCCAAACGTTCTTCCAACTTCATCCTTTAGGTTGCATGAAAGGATGAGCTTGTGTGGATTAGCGAGGGAATTCCCTCCTCACCTTCCCTTAGGGGGGACATCGTCACTGTCGGAAGCATGATAGAACTGTCAAAAGTACGCAAAATCAGCTATGCAAATGGTGAAACAGAAGTCACAGTTCCCTTTGTTCTGTGACAGGATAAAAATTTCACATTTTTCATCAAAGAGGAAATAACATTCCAACACTTACACATCTAAATAATTGGGTAAGGTTCCTTCCACACTTCACATAACCCCTGTCTGGCTGTGCAGGGCCAGTCGCTGCCCTAACCAGCATGACCACTGGCCAGGTTTACCTGCCAGCTGCAAACACCATGTTCTCCTGGAGCATGCCAAGCTGTGGAGACATTTGGGTCTGTCCTTGCAGAGCACAGGTGCTCACAGAGGCCCTCTCACAACCTCTCTAGTTCTAGTTCCCTGCCTATGTCAGAAACCTGCCACAGTTTCACAGGAGAGGGGCTGGGGGAGGAGCCGCAGGCTGGAGCCTTGGCCAGAGATACTATCCGCCCCCTGCCTCTCTCCAAATTCCCTAGGTGGTCCCCGTGGAAGGGCGGCTCCTCCATCAGGAATCAGCCTGGGGTCTGGGGGAGGCCTGGGGAGGAGACCAGCTGGACCACCATGTCCTCTGCTGTTCCCCGGAGGATGCGGCTTTTCCAGAAGCCCTAGAGTCCTCAGCTCCTCTCCCAGCCACTGTCACTGGGACCCCTGGCAATGCCTAACTGCCAGCCTGCCTGGGGGTCCCCCCTGCACCAAACCAGTCCTGGACACCAGAGTGTCTGCCATGGTCCCACAGAAACTCCACTTCCAGGGGCACTAATACCTGTGGAAGCAGCTTGAGCAGTTTCTAAACATCAAGAGAATGTCACTGCGCACCGCTGACCCTTGAACAAGGGTCAAAAATCCACACATAACTTTTGACTCCCCCAAAACTTGACTAATAGCCTACTGTTGACTGGAAGGCTTACCAGTAACGTAGACAGTTGGTCACCATATATTTTTTATGTTGTATGTATTACATATCATATTCTTACAACAAAGTAAGCCAGAGGGGAAAAGTATTATTTAAAAAATCTTAAGGAAGGGAAAATACATATACTATTCATTAAGTGGAAGTGGGTCATCCTGCAGGCCTCCATCCTGCCGTCTCCACATGGAGTGGGCTGAGGAGGACGAGGCACAGCGGGGTCCCTGCACTGTCTTGGGGCGGCAAAGAGGGGAGAAAATCCAGTACAAGTGGGCCCTGCAAACCCTTCAAACCTGTGCTGCCCAAGGCTCAGCTGGAATTGCTCAAAGAACTCCACAAAATCCTAGACCACACCTTTATCTTTATAGGGTCTGCCTTCAAGAACCAAAATAACACAGGAAATAACAGGAGAATGTTAAGGAATGTTGATAGGCAGCTGTCTCCCCAGAACACCTCAGTCACAGACTGGTGGCCGCCCTCCCTCTCCTCTCTCCGCTGTCTCCTCAGAACACCTCAGTCACAGACTGGTGGCCGCCCTCCCTCTCCTCTCTCCGCTGTCTCCTCAGAACACCTCAGTCACAGACTGGTGGCCGCCCTCCCTCCACTGTCTCTGCTGTCTCCCATCCCCACCCCTCACACCATGGAGAGGAGAAAGTAGAACAGAGTGATGTGGTTGAGATGTTTGCCGCCTTCGAATCCCATGTTATGACGTCGCCCCAGTGCTGGACGGGTCCAGTGGGAGGTGTTGCGGTCATGGAGCAAGTCCCTCTGTGGACTTGGTGTCCTGTGGTAATGAGTGAGTTCTCGCTCTGTTAGTTCACATAAGTGCTGGGGGTTTGAAAGAGCCTGGCACCTCCCCATAGCTCTCTCTTGCTCTCATGGGAGGCACTGGCTCCTTTTCCTCGTCTGCCATGAGTGAAACCTTCCTGAGGCCTCCCCAGAAGCAGATGCCGGTGCCATGCTTCTTATACGGCCTGCAGAACCGTAAGCCAAATAAACCTCTTTTAATTATCAAGTACCCAGCCTTGGGTATTCCTTTACAGCAACACAAAATGGACTAACACACAGCAGAAGGCAGAAATCAGCCCCAGTGGATGGAAGAACATTCTAGAAGAACAGAGGTTAGGGCAGAGTCCCAGGGAGTTTTGGTTTTCTCTTTCTCTCTCAATAACGAAGGCAGGAAGCCAGGAGGAGAGGAGAGCCCCGTTATCTAGGCAGCAAACCTGCCTCTGGACGTCACAGACTCTTCTCTACCACAGGGGCTCCCAAAGGAGAAGAGGGCCTCCTGCCATCATGCCCCACTGCTGGTGCCCGCACAGCTGCCAGTGGTCCTGGGAGAACACAGGGCAATGCCCGCCCAGTCCCAGGCCCTCTCCTTCCTTTGTGGCTACAGGCCCAGAACACAAAACAGAAGCTGCTGCTTCTGTTGGGAGGAAACGGGGTCCCCTCATCTCACACCTCCTGCCGGGCAATGTGTTGCAGAAAACAGAACAAAACAGGGTGGCCAGCCACGCCTGCAGGGCTGTGCCTCCAGCCTGGACATCGGAGGGCAGGCGGCATTGCAAGCAAAGACAGAGATTTTCAGGGGGCCACAAGGTGTTGGGAGGTCAGAGTCCTGGGTGCTTAGGGGCTGTTGGAGCTGTGTTCTGTCTCTGCTGCTGACCGTGGTCCTTGTCAAAGCCCCAGACGCACCCATGGGGCCTCAGTCTTCCCATCTGTGCAGCGAAGTGTCATTACAAGACGATTAGCGGAAAGAAGTGTGAACAATCATGTGAATATTTGCAGCTGCATAAATAATGACTACAGAGGCAAACCTTCATACACAAATGTCACCCTTCATGTGCTTTTTACAGGGCAGGGAGAATGGCCGCAGCTTTGTGTTTTGGGGAGAGTAAACTAGGTTTACTTCCTCAAGGATTTCATCCATTTGCGCTTCACCCATTCCTTCCTGTGCGTGTGCGTGCATCAGAGTTGCGGCATGCCAGGCCTGGCTTATGTCCCTGCTTTCCCGGAATCTCCACCAAGCTCATTTTCTAACAGTGTTGCCCATGGGCCACCTACGTCAGGGTCCCCTGGAAACATCTCATAATGCAGACTCCTGACCCCTGCCTCAGACTGGCTAAGTCAGAGCCTTGGAGGTGGTGCCGAGGAACATGCACTTCCATAAACTCCCGGGTGATGCTGCTGCACACTAATGTTTGGGACCCGCTAGTCAAGGAAGGCTGTTTCTGTCCAGGGGTGTCTACAGGCCCGTGTTGTAGAGTGGGTATGCCAAGGCTCTCTCCACAGCTCCATCTCGGCTGGGGGCGTTTGCATCCGAATCAGCTGTGGAACTTGCTCCAAATAGCAGTGCCCAGGTACCTGCCTGGAGATTCTGATTCCTGAGGTCTGGCAAGAACCTGGGCACCTCATTTTTATCAAGCCCCCCAGGCATCTCAGATTCAAACAAGGAAAACCGCTGCAGACTAAAAGCCCCGTGAAACTGCACTAGACTAAAAGCCCCATGAAAGTACCCTGAAGTGAGTCTCAGGGGAACTCATGGTCTCCGATGATGAAGAGATCAAGCCTAGCTGAGATGCACGGATTTGTCCCAGGCCATGTAGTTACTGAGGGGCCTGGCTGGAAGGCAGGTGTCCGGAGCCAAATCCGCAACCTCCCAGCCCTGCAGAAGGCCTCTCTGCCTCCCTTCCTCTCCCTCCCTCCACACAGCCAAATCCGCCACAGCCCAGCCCTGCAGAAGGCCTCTCTGCCTCCCTTCCTCTCCCTCCCTCCCTCTCCCTCCCTCCACAGAGCCAAATCCGCCACGTCCTAGCACTGCAGAAGGCCTCTCTGCCTCCCTTCCTCTCCCTCCCTCCAGAGCCTGGCCAGCTGACCTCCCAGCTCCAAGGTCTCCCTCCTGGCTGGCAGTGAGATGGGGAAGCTGATGTGTATAAACTACAGGACTGGCTTTGTTTCTGGTTGAGAAATTAGTTGTAAACACGTATCTCTTCAACCAACAGGGCCTTCCATGTGCCCAGAACTCTTTTAGGTGATGGAGATGCAGAGCTGAGATGTACCAAGTCCCTGCTAGGCCAGAGCACAGGGGTAAGAGAAAAAGAGATGGCGTGGAGCTCAGGGCCAACCCGGAGAGGACACATTACACTTCAAAAGTCCATGGAGATTTGCAGAGAAGTTGCCAAGATGCTACAGTCAGTTCCTGTATAATCCACACCATTTCCAGGCTGTTAAGCTCTTACATTAGGATGATACATTTGACTTAACTAAGGGACCATTGTTGATACTTTGTTATTGACTAAAATTCACACTTTTCTACTATCCTTCTTTTTCATGTAAATGTCCTTTTTCTATTTCAGGATGCTGTCCACTTTTTCTTAAAACGCTGCAATTGCTGAGTTGCCAGGCACTAAGCTAAATGCTTCACATGCATGTTTAAAAACGATATGCCTTCAAGGCCCTGATTTGGGAACGTTGGTGACTTGCTCAAAGATGAACCCTGATATGCCTCAGAGGTGAATGCGAAACCCACATTTGTCTTGGTCCAGGGCGCCCATTCTTAGTACTGTGCTGCTGCTGCTTCTTGGGAGGGTGCAGAGGTGACCAGGGAGGCTGTGGTTTTGATGGTGCTCCTAGTGCAGAACCCCCAATGCAGGACCCCCAATGCAGGATCCCCAGTGCAGGACCCCCAATGCAGAATCCCCAATGCAGGACCCCCAATGCAGAATCCCCAGTGCAGGATCCCCAATGCAGGATTCCCAGTGCAGAGCCCCAAATGTGGGACCCCCATTGCAGAACGCCCAATGTAAGACCCAAATGCAGAACCCACAGTGCAGAATCCCAAATGTGGGACCCCAATGCGAAACCCCAAATGCAGGACCCCAAATGCAGGACCCCAATGCAGAAGCCCAATGCAGGACCCCTACTGCAGGGCCCCAAATGTGGGACCCCAGTGCAGAACCCCCAATGCAGAACCCCAATGCATATCCCCCAATGCAGGGCCCCAAATGCAGGACCCCCAGTGCTTACAGACAGCTGTCTTCTCTGTATCCACATATGGTCTCCCACTGTGTGTCTGTGTCCTAATCTCCTCCCGTTAGGATGCCTGCATTTCAGAACTGGATCAAGGTCCACCCCAATGACATCATTTTACCTTCATCGCCTCAGTAATGACACCATCTCCAAATACAGTCTCATTCTTAGGTATTGTGGCTTAGGACTTCAACACATGAATTTCAAGGGAATTCAGTCTAGCCCACCACAGCAGCCTTCCCTGTCCTGGCCCCGACACGTGATAGCAGGAAAGGGAGTGTTTTGGAACCCAAGAGGGGGCTGCATTTTGCCCTGAGGCTGCGAGTCAATACCATCAGAAGTTGTGGCTTCATCCTCGTGGCTTTGGTCATCTTGATCAACCACATCTTATGAATAAAAACATCACTTTCTATTTTCAAATGTCTAAAAATAGCCTCCATGTTATTTTCTTTTTAGGCTTTCTATACAACATTTTTCATAACTTAAAATTATGATAAGAAGCTTAAATCATTAAATGTTTTCAAAATCAGAAAATTGTCCTGAGGAATTTGGAGCCTCGGTCATTTTAACTCACTCTACCTATGCCTTTCCCGGGGGTGTGTTTAGGAGGCAGGCTCTCCTGGTGGGCTTCTTCCAGTTCCTGTGCCTCCTTCTGACCCCTTCCTGTCATCCACCTTCCATGGATCTCGGCAGGGAAACCTTTCCCACAATTAAGGTGCGCCGAGTGGATCAATCTTCTTTGTGTGATCTTGTCAGAGATGTGGCACTGTAATCCAGCTGTTGATTGAAATCTAATTCCTGTTCACTTTTCCCGGCCTGGGCGAGGCCAGTTGCCTGTTTTCCACCTTCCTTCCCTGTTCTGTACCTGCCACCTGATCAGAGATGACAGTATAATTGATTTCCAAGCCTTTGCCGGGGCCTTGAAATTGCCTTTGTTGGTGGTTGGTTGAGGTTGTCACATGTTGGGGATGAAGGAAAAGCCACGTCAGGATTCTTTCTGCCCAGACCCGTACAACAGGTGGGTTCCCAGCTGCAGAAGGCAGCTCCCCATGGGCAGCTGGTCTACCCAGACCTGTCCAACAGGTGGGTTCCTGGCTGCAGAAGGCAGCTCCCTGTGGGCAGCTGGTCTGCCCAGACCTACCTAACAGGTGGGTTCCCGGCTGCAGAAGGCAGCTCCCCATGGGCAGCTGGTCTGCCCAGACCTGTCTAACAGGTGGGTTCCCGGCTGCAGAAGGCAGTTCCCCATGGGCAGCTGGTCTGCCCAGACCTGTCTAACAGGTGGGTTCCCGGCTGCAGAAGGCAGCTCCCCATGGGCAGCTGGTCTGCCCAGACCTGTCCAACAGGTGGGTTCCTGGCTGCAGAAGGCAGCTCCCCATGGGCAGCTGGTCTGCCCAGACCTATCTAACAGGTGGGTTCCCGGCTGCAGAAAGCAGCTCCCCGTGGGCAGCTGGTCTGCCCAGACCTGTCCACAGGTGGGTTCCCGGCTGCAGAAGGCAGCTCCCCGTGGGCAGCTGGGGATGATGGTCACGGCCAGGGAACCATCACGCATGACACACGGTTGCCGGTGTTTTCATGTGAAATCATCCCCCTTCTATCTTGGAGCATCTTCTGGAAAATGCCTTGTTCTGATGCATATGATGAAGAAGAGGGCCCTGTGGATTCTCCTTGTAATGACTTGGGGCTTCTAAAGATAAGCTGTGAAGCGGAATTTCTGTTGACTTTGATCCTTTTTGGTGGTAACTACTAAGATGGAGGCTGAGCTGGCTTCGATGTCTCACAGCTGGTGCGCAGAGCTAAATGACAACTGAAATACGTCAAATATGCATCTCTCCTCTGGCCTCCTCCTCACTTTTAGGACGTGATCACGTGACTACCTTGAAAGGGAGGGGCTGGTTTGTACGAACGTCTTCTTCCGCCTGGGCTTCCGCGTGTGCCATCTCCTTTCCCCTTTACCACCTGCTGCACTTTGCAGAGGATTTTCTAGATGCAGAGCTTTAGTAAATGCCCAGGGCTGGACAGGCTGTGAGTGGTGCATGTGGGATTCACTACCACACCCATTCTCCTTCCGTCACACCCTCCTCCTGAACTGAGCACTGATCCAGCTGGACAGCCCTCGGCTTATATGGCTTTACAAATAGCTGTTTCAGAAAGAAGCCTGGACCAGCCGAAAGTGCCTTTGTGTACCAGGCAAACTGACTAACTCTGGATGTATGGACTCTTTTTTTTTCTCCTAAGGATGATATTTTGGGACCTTTTCTTTAAATGGCTTGCCAGGGCTGGGTTCCGGGAATACAGATTCTGACACACAGATTTAGATGTAGGAAGTTTGTTGGGGATTCTCCTCTGCATGGGAGAGAGGAGGGCAGAACTGGGCATAGGGGCTGTTGAACGGCAGGCTGGGAAGACTGAGGTTCTCGCCAGCCCCACGAGGAACCCTGGGGCAGGGGCACCCTACAGTGGGGTCACCCTTGGTCCTACACCATCAGCTGGTCCTGAGGGACCCTCCCCCTAGGGTGGGCTGAGGGAGAGGCATTAGTGCCACTGTGGGGCTGTCTTGGGGTTAGGACCACCTGCCTAGCCGCTCACACGCTCCCGTCCCATGTCCACGCATGAACGTCCTGCTAGGGTGTCTGGACCCTGTGCCCCTGCCTGTCCCCAGCTCATGCAGTTCTGATGACGCTGTCACTTGTTGTCCGCTGACAAGTGCTCAGTCTCCGCCGAGGCCCTGCAGTGTGTCCCAGGCCTTTTGCAAGTGGCGCGTGGTTCTTTAAAGTAGCGGCCAGCATGGCCTTGCTGTGGGACCCTCAAGGCCTAGCTGGAGCCTCCCTCTAGCTGGTTGAAAACTCAACATGACATTTTCCCACCAGGTATTCCTTTAGGTCTGCAGTGTCTTCCAGGCCAGAGGGAAAGGAGAGGGCCACTTATGCCGCCCCCAGGCCCCCTGCGTGCCCTTGTCCTTCTCTGGGTCCCAACCACAGCTGGGAGCTTCTCCTGTCACTGGGTATATGTTGAAACCACATTCCCGAGGCTGCAGCATGAGGCCTCTATGGCCCAAAGAGGACCCCTGTGGTTCCACTGAAGGAGGTGGAGGTGGAGGATGATGACTTCTTCTTTGTTTTGGAGGCCATCCCAGCGTAGCTGCACTAATGTGGTGGCCCCTGACCCTCCTGGGGCTGACCTCCCGCCCTTGGAGAGCTTGCATCTAGCACGCCTCTCACGTCTGGCCCTTGAAGTCTGATGACCTTGACCCACCAGCACAGGGGGCCAAGGGAATGCTCTGTGGAGAGCTGGAACATGGGGGTCCCTGAGGGTGGAAGGCAGGGGGTTCACACACCCCTGCAGCGAGACCACAAAGGCATCCCACATCCCCCATCGGTGTCACTGTTTCTGGTCCTACTTCCTGTGAGAGATGGGAACCCACGTGCTTTTCAGATCAACGCTGGTCCCACATCCCCGACACCATGGGACCCTTCCAGCACAGATGCCAGGGCAGGCGCGGGCAGCACCCAGGCATGCACTTTTGGGTTGGTCATTGCTCCAGGCTTCCTGGTGAACTACTTGGAGATGGGGCAGGATGGCCCGTGCACCCTTTAGGCTCTTCTGGAATTCATCTGTGGCTTGCTCATCCATCTGGCAAGGGGGCAACTTTGAGGCTTCTATCCTACTCTCTTCATGCTGAGGGCTTTTACCCCACGGGCCATTCCCATCTCACAGAACATTTCCACTCCAGGTGTACAGCTAGGAACTGAGAAGACAGCCATTGTCCAGGTCTGTGGGGCCAGATGGGGTGGGACTCCATTTATTACCCAGCTCCCAGTGGGCCTACCTGGACATCTATGTCTGCAGACATTGATGTTAAACTACACCCCATCCCTCTAAATGTCTGCATGCTCCCTCTACCTGAGGCATAGTGACCCCAGCAATGGCTGAAGGTCCACTTTGACAGGGTGGGGAATGAATCACTGTATACCTTGCATGAATCACCATTGTCCAAGCCACGGAGGTGTGGCTTGGACACATCACAGCAACTGGTCTAGCTGAAATTGGCTCAGCACATCACAACGGCTTAATGGGGCTGCTTGGTCACCTCATGACCGAACCCTGAAGGAGTCAGGAAATGTCAAGTTGACCTGTTTTGGAGTTTTTTTTAGTTAAACTCTTTAAGATCATTGGTGTATGCTGCCCACACCTGTCCACCAGGGGACACTAGGAACTCAAGATACACTAATGGGTCTGTGCCCCGTCTTAAGGAAGCTGGCTAGGAGGTTCTAGCACTCCCTCCCTTTCCCTTCCCCACTGCACCTCGGGTGTCCCCATCCCAGCCATCACTGGCTGCACCTGCACTGCCTCCATGACAGCATGAGGAGGACGTGGGAGGGATGAAGGTGGCACCTCCAGGGCTGCTCCTGTTCTAACTCCAGTGATAACAGAGCATCTCCTGGTCAGCCCCTTTGTCCTCATTGCCCAAACCTGGCTCTTCCCCAGTGGCACTTACTGCCCCACGTTTCCAGCTGCAGCTCCTGCAGGCCACCTTGGCGATCCATTTTTGAGGAGCCTGCCTCCCTATAGATGAGGGTGCTGCTTGCCTAGTTTGAGGTTCTGGCAAGCATTTTGAAAAGGATCTTTCCAATTGTTCTGTTCCTTTAAACTTTTAATTTTCAGTTGCCACTGACCCTGAAGAAAGCGGAGGTCCTGAAAAGCGAGAGACCCAGGACCGTGGGTTTCCACTGCAAAAAGTGCAGTGAAAATGTTTGGAATCACTGAAGACAATTAAGTGTCAGGCAGGATTGTATTAACCAGGCCATCGGGTCTCAATTTAAAACGGGAATGATGTTTCTGTTTGAGGAATCTTGTGTATAAACATATCAACCTAGTTAAATTTGTTAGCTCGTACCTTGAATTTTGGCTTCCAAATGTAGCTATTTGACCAACTGGGGAAGTTTCTTAGAGGATGTGGGATTTGAACTGGCCTTTTGGGAGAGACTGGGTGAGTATGGGGTAGTGGGAAGTTCTGAATGGGGACAGCGCCGAGCACAGCCCAGGTAGGAGAGCAGGGCAAGGGTTTGGGAAACAGACTCACTGGCCATCGCTTGCCTCCTGGCCTTGGCTTTTCAAGCAGACAGGCAAAGTGGGACTGCCAGGATGTCCGTTTCTTGTTTAAAATAAGGTTCTGTCTGTGGTGTCTGGCTGTTTCCTTATTGCTTAATGTTCATCGGGTACGAGAATTGAGGGTGGGAGATGCCCTATAATCACAGAAGCTCTGGCTCTCGTCAGTTACACACGCACATCTGTATAAGAAAGGTTGCACAAAGCTGCATTGGTGCGGGGGTGAGAGCCATGGCTGAGTCGCCCAGTGCTAGTGCACTGACCTGGGTATGCTCAGCATGCAAATAAATGCAAACATTTTGAATGAACATGTCACACACATGCACACATGTGCACACATAACACAACATGTGCACATGCATCTAAATGTTTGTATAGCTATGATCTGGAGTTAGTAGAGCGCCTCTGATAATAAGTTGTCCATATTTAGCTGTAATCTGGAGTCAATACTCCGTAGGTCACTGCCGCTCAAGCCTGAGTGTGCGTGCAAGTCCCCAGGCACCTGGTTAGAATGCAGATTCTGATTCAAGGGGCTTGGGGGGCATGACATTCTGTGTTTCCAGCAAGCTCCCAGGAGATGTTGAGCTGCTAGTTCGTGGGCCACACTTTGAGTAGCAAGGCTCTGTGCCTATTAGCGAGCGAGCTCTGGGGGTGGTCACTGATGTCCTCTGCCTGCTGCAGAGGAGAAGCCTGGTTATCAGAGCTGCCACCTGGGTGTGACCCATCCTCCCTGAAGATGCTGCCCTCTCCCTGGCAGGTCTGAGGCTTGCCCACTGGTGTGCAGCTGGAGCATCTTAGTGGCTTGAGTCCAACGTTGACCCTTGGCCAACTGGGCAACCCCTCTATTCTTGACCCCTGCAGGGCCTCTGGCTCTCTGTTGGGTGCTTTGTGTTGGACAGTCCCCGGCAGCCCCTAAGGGATGCATCCTGTCTGGTGCTAGGATCCCACAGCGCTGAGGCTGAAGGCTCTGGTCGCCGCTTTAGTGACTCTGCAGCCCTTGTCTTCATTTAGGATTCCCTGGAAGCTGACCCGAGGCAGGACTTGAGTGTGGGCTCCTCTGGGAGGGCAGGTTAAAGGCATGAGTGCTGAGCCTGTCGCCCTCCTGTGCTCCTGAGTGGGGAGAATTGCCAGCTGCCCAGACGTCCAAGTCAGAAAACGCTTTCTTTCACTAAACGTGTCCAATCAGCCTCAATTCTACTCCTAAGGAGCCCCCTGTGGCTACTTCTCGGAGCCCTCCCCAGAGCTGCTCTGGGCACCACCACCCTCCCCTGGCCCCTGTGCGTTTCCTAACTGGCCTCTGCCCATCTGTCCTCCCCCCACCACCAGAGTGACCGCCCGAAAACGTGAACTTATCACTCTTCTGTGCAGAAGCATCCAGTGTCTTCTCCCAGCCCTTGGGATGAAGTCGGAGGCCCTCAGTGGCTTATACGCTATGGAACCTGGTCCTGCCTCCTCAAACCTGAGCCACGCAGTCACCCTCCCTCCAGCCAAAATAGTAACAAAATGACAGCGACTTATGATTGATTTTATTATACTATACTCATTATATAAGTTGTATGACATATTAAAAAGAAATTTAATAGACATGTATTATAGGAGGCATTTGAATAGGAATGATTTATAGAAATGAACCCCATTTATTAATTTCTTACTAAGTATCAGGTACTGAGCTGGGCTCTTCTCAAATATTTCATTGAACCTTCACACAGCTGAGTGATGCAGCCGTGATTATCTTCCTCATACAGGTGAGGACACTTTGACATAGAAAAGGGTTTCAACTGCACAAGGCCACACGGCTAATAAATAGAAGAGTTTATTTCCATCCACAAGTCTCAAAATCGTCCAGTGGAATGGATCTCCAAATTCTATGTAGCCACTACGTGTGTGTGTCTGTGTGTGTCTCTGTGTGTGTACGTGTGTGTCTATGTGTTTCTGTGTATCTCTGTGTGTCTGTGTCCATGTGTGTCGGTGTGTACATCTCTTTGTGTGTCTGTGTGTGTCAGTCTGTCTGTTTCTGTGTGTGAGTCCCTGTATGTCTGTGTGTGTCTCCATGTGTGTCTGTGTTTCTGGATGTGTATGAGTCTATGTGTGTCTATGTGTGTCTGTGTCTGTTTCTGTGTGTGTGTCCATGTCTTTGTCTATTTCTGTGATTTCTATGTGTGTGTCTGTGTGTGTCTATCTGTGTCTGTGTTTGTGTGTGTGTGTCCATGTTGTCTGTCTGTGTATATTTCTGCATGTGTGTCTGTTTCTGTATGTGTGTCCCTGTGTGTCTGTGTGTGTCTCCATGGATGTCTGTGTGTCTGTTTCTGTGTGTGTGTGTCCATGTATGTCTGTCTGTGTTTCAGTGTCAGTTTCTGTGTGTCTGAGTCTATGTTTCTGTGTGTGTGTGTCTGTCTGTGTGTCTGTGTCTATGTCTGTTTCTGTGTGTACGTCCATGTGTGTCTGTGTCTGTGTTTGTGTGTGTGTCCATGTCTGTCTGTCTGTGTATGTTTCTGTGTGTGTGTCTCTGTGTGTCTGTCTGCATCTGTTTCTGTGTGTGTGTCTCCATGTGTGTCTGTGTGTCTGTTTCTGTATGTGTGTGTCCATGTGTGTCTGTGTTTGTGTGTGTGTCTGTGTCTGTTTCTGTATGTGTTTCTGTGTCTGTTTCTGTGTGTGTGTCAGTTTCTGTGTGTGTGTCCATGTGTGTCTGTGTGTGTCTGTGTCTGTGTTTGTGTGTGTGTCCATGTCTGTCTGTGTATGTTTCTGTGTGTGTGTCTCTGTGTGTCTGTCTGTCTGTTTCTCTGTGTGTGTGTGTCCCTGTGTGTGTGTCTCCATGTGTGTCTGTGTGTCTGTTTCTGTATGTGTATGTCCACGTGTGTTTGTGTGTGTGTCTGTTTGTGTGTCTGTTTCTGTGTGTGTGTCTGTGTGTTTGTGTGTCTGTTTCTGTGTGTGTGTCTGTGTGTTTGTGTGTCTGTTTCTGTGTGAGTGTGTTTGTGTGTCTGTTTCTGTGTGTGTGTCTGTGTGTTTGTGTGTCTGTCTGTTTCTGTACATGTGTCTGTGTGTTTGTGTGTCTGTTTCTGTGTGTGTGTCCATGTGTGTCTGTGTGTGTCTGTGTTTGTGTGTGTCCATGTGTGTCTGTTTGTGTGTGTCTGTGTCAGGGGCAGGCACGTCTGGTGTGTTGTTCTGAGAAGATGGGAACACCTTGGGATGCGAGGCAGGTTTGTGCAGCCCCACCCTGCGAGGCGATGTCTCCATCCTGGATGGAGGTTTCTCCCATCAGCCTCCATGCAGAGCCAGGCATCTCCCCAGGTTGCCTTTTTTGACATACGATGATTTAAATATCTGTGGTCTACATTCCACAGGGAATTAGTTTTCATAACTGGGTGGAGTTTAAGCTACTTAGGATTTAAGTGATGCTTACTTGCTCTAGGCGATCTGGTTGAATGGTGTCAATCTAAGAGTGAGAATCAGGCTGGGCACGGTGGCTCAAGCCAGCAGTTCCAGCCACTCAGGAGGCTGAGGTGGGAGGATCACTTGGGTCCTGGGGTCCAAGGCTGCAGTGAACTCTGATTGCACCACTGCACTCCAGCCTGGGTGACAGAGCAAGACCCTGTCTCAAAATACATACATACATAAATAAAATTAGAAAGAGAATCTTATTTGCTTTAAAAATGATGAAACTGAAATATCTGATTTGACATTCATAACCCACAAGTTTGAAGGAGAAAAATCCCATTAGCTTTTGCTCTCTCGACAGGAAAAGTAGATTATGCAGCCTGTCAGATCTTTCTAGATCACCCATTTTTCCTGAACCAGCAAGCTGATGTCATAAGCCATGGCAAAGTGTCCCTGCTGCTGGCCTGTCATCTGACACACTCGTGCTGCTCAATGGCACAATGAGTATTTTGTCCAAATCAATATTTTTCAGAGATCTTAACTAAACAATGCAATATTTTTACGGGTCTTCTTACATCAGCACAGGGGTTTCTGCATATTTGGTAAACAACAGGAAGATTACAGCTCTTAAATTGTGAATTTTATTTGAGGTAACAGGCAATGGAACTTTTCTGCTTGTCTTAGTAAATCTTAGGAGTTCTCTACAATCAAATTCCCAGGTCTCTCTCATAGGGGCTTTGTAGGTAAAAGTGAAAAGTGATTCAAACATATGTGAGTTCAAAGTGAATTGTCTAAATCATGACAAGGTAGGAGAAAGGTGTGTTACATAGTAGGAAAAAAAAGTGTCTTTGGAAATATGTGAGAAACTTTTTCTTTCCTTCACTCCCAGCCTCAACTTATAAACAAACTCTTCTCATATCTGTTTTACCTTCAGGAAGAGCAAATTTCCAGGTGCAAGGAGTGGAGAAGTACAAAACTGATTTGTAAAACAAAGGATTTAGTATAGAAAAAAAAACTTGCTTAAAAAAACAGAATTAACTGATGCTATTTTGTACTTGGAAAAGCCTATAATAAAGATGCATCAATTAGACACCTCCGTTATGATTGATGGGAGGACGTGCATATTATTTCTATTTACGATTCTCACAAGCTGCTTCTCACTGCCTTCCATCTTCCACAAACAAAGGGTACCTCTTCCTACGCCCGCTGTCTCTCTTCTTAAATGTGAGAGGTGTGCGATGGGACTTGCTGGCTTTTTGGTTCCTTCCTGAAAGAAGGCGAATATAGGCCATGGGATGGTGATACATTTTCTCCTCTGTCTTTCTTCTCTTATTTTCATTGCAGTAAACTGCGGTGCACACAGTTTCCTCGGTTTCAAGGTACTTCTCCCCACAACCACCCCCAATCCCATTTCTTCTAAGCAGCCCCTGGTTGGGAAGTCCTTTGAGAACACCCAGCCTCTCTTGTACCCGCAGCAGGCTCCCCACCTTGCAGACAGCAGGTGCTTGGAGCTTGCTGGCGAGTCAGAGGGAGAAGTGGAGGTGAAAAGGGAACCTGGCCAGGGCAGGTCCTGCCCAGGCTCCCTGCCTCTGCTGCCAGGGGCTGCACAGTCCTTCGGGGTAATGTGCTTGGGCAGAGCTCCCAGGAGCAGCCTCTGTCCTCATCTGCTCCAGTGTTCAAGGTCTGCCTTCTTCCTTTCAAAAATATCTTCGTCAATCTTACCTGTCTTTCAATTTTTTTTTGTTGGTTTAGCATTTATTTTCTGTTCCTAAATCCTAATCTCACTTGTTCTTATTCTTTTTCACTTTACAACTAGTGGGTTTTAGACTTTTATCTTAATCTTCCCTCTCCTTCACCTTTCGAGCTTTTTATCTCAGTGGTTTTCAGATTTAACTTTTATTTAAGTCTCATCAACTATATCTTCTTTTCAACATTTACTTCTTTTTAAAGGATTTTACCCCACATGGGTTGATGGCAAGGGTTTGGAATCAGACAGTTCAAACTGGAAGCTGGGGAAGCTGTTTCCTCACTGGGGTCTGGCTGCGTGCATCTGTAAGATGGACACATGAACAGCACTTGTATCATGGAGATGCTGTCATAAGCAACATCATGCATCTGCCCACAGTGAGCGCTTAAAAATTGTTATGCATTGTTCAGGTTGTAATTTTTGTCATCATCATTTTGGGATTTTGATACTTTTGTTTTTAATTTCTACTTTTTTAATTGCTAAACTTAATCTTATTAAAATATCATTACAAAATAGATCACAAATAAAAATACCATAAAATAAATACACAAATTAAAAAAAAAACTAGAAATTATTGATTCACCACTCAGCTTGAAATCACAGAACGTCACAGTGTCTACACAGCTCCCCCAGCCTCCCACGTTATATAGCTCCTCCCCTCCTGCAGAGGGAGCCACTGCTATCTTGTGTGCGCAGCCGCCCGCTAGTCTTTAGAGTTTCAGCAGATGATGCATTCTTAACAACACACTAAATAGCATTGATTGTTTGCTGACCTCAATATGACTGAGTTCAACCATATATATAATTATTCTCTATAATTCTGTGCCCCATTTTGTTCAGTCAACATTGTATTTTTGAGAGTCATTCCTTTTTTCACTGCTATTTAACACTGTTCTTTCATCCCTTTGGAGGCCATACATATATGGGTTTCATGCAGTGCTGTTGGTTTTGGTTTCCTGATCATAAACAGGGCTTTCAGGACTTTCTTGTGCTTGTGTTATTGCACATGTGTGGTGGTTCCTTCAGAGCGGTGTGACCAGTTCCTCAGCATGAACCTGTGCAACACTGGTAGGCGATGACCAGTGGTGTGTCAAATTTCCTCCCGCTCTGATGGTGTAAAAGAGATGCAGCTGCTCTGCCTCTGTGAATATTGAATATCATCAGACTTTATATTTTAATTCATCCAGTAAGTATCAGTGGGATTTCACTGTGGCTTAGCTTTGCATTTACCAGGTTAGTACAGGAGACAATGTGTCCTATATTCACTGGTACCTCATATTTTTGTTCCTGTTCAGTGTTGGCTCTGATCTTTTATTCATTTTTCTAAGACATTGATCGTCTTCTTCTGATTGATTGCTTCAGAGTTCTTCCTAGAGTCTGGATATTATTTCTTTGATGGTTATGTGTGGCAGTGTCTTTGTGGTGAACAGAAGTTCTAAGTATTAATGCAGTTGAATTATCCATCTTTTCTGCTATTTTGTAGTTTTCGTGTCTTTATTTAAAAAATAAACTTTCTTTACCTAGAATATGCAAAGTTGGTATCCTATATTTTCTTCTAAATTAAAAAAAATCATTTCACGTGTAAACTACTAGTGCATTGTTTTGTATATGGTGTAATGGTGTGAGGTAGGGAGGCCCAATTCTTGGCTTCATTGGGCTACTAGTTGTCCCTTTCTTTCTTCAGTCACCTGCAATGCCAGCTCTGTTAGAAATTAAGTTTCTATATATGTGTGGGTCTGTTTCTAAATTCTATATTCTGTTCCATTTGTCTGTCAGTCCAGTGCCAATACCATGCCATCTGGATTACCAGCACTGTATAAAAGGTCTCAACATCTGGCATATGTTTTTTTCTATTTGGGGCTGTTAATATAATAATGTCATTTTTAATGCAAGGGAAACCTTAAAGTCCTATAATAAACTCAATTTGGACCTAGATTCCATTTGCTTCAAATGTTGTGAGTATTTTTGCATTTGTGTTTATGAGTGCTTTTGTTCATGTATGAGACTGGCTTGTCATCTTAAATTATTCTTGATTTTGATAACCAATACAATACATGAATTTGAGAAATATTTACTCTATCTTCTCTGGAACAGTGTTGTGGTGAAATTGTACAATGCTTGGTAAAACTCAACTGAAAAATCATCTGTATTTTCTCTGAAGGTAGATTTTAAATATTGATTCAAAGTATTTAATGATTATAGGACCATTTGGTTCTTTTTGCATTAGTTTAGATAACTTGTGCTATGTAGGAATTTGTCATTTTCATATTTTTTCACATTGGTTGGCTTAAATTTGTTTCCGATAACCCTAGGATATTTTAAAATTTTTGTTGTATGTTCATTATTGCCAGCTTTTTAATGTGTGTAATGTATATTTGACTTTTATCCTTTTTAACCTCAGTTATATGCCAGAGATTTATTAATTTTATTAGTCTTTGTCAAAGAACCAAATTTTGGCTTTGTTGATTCCTTCTCCCATTTCTTTATTTTCAACTACGTAATATTTTGTTCTAATTTTCTCTCTGTTACTTTGTTGGGTCTATTCTCTTAATCTTGTAGTTCATTAACTTCTAGATTTTTTCTTTTCTAATATAATAATTTAAGACTATAAATTTGCCTTTTATTATGACTCTGGCTGCATCCTGTAATTCTTGATACCTAGTAATTTTCTTGCTCAGCCCTAAGTATTTACCAGTTTTCACTATAAATGCTGTTTTGACTTCTGAGATTTTTGGAAATGTATTTTGTACTTCACAAATATACAGATTTGTTTTAAAATTATTTTGTTAATTTTGAGTTTCATACATTATATTGAGTTTAGAGTGCTACCGATTCTAAAAAGTATTTTGATTTCAGAAATCCTAAAATGTGGATAAAAAATGGCAACAACAAGTATAAGAAGTCACTGATTTTAAGACATATCACAACTTAAAGACACTAAAAATAGAAAAAGAAAATTGGATCTTAGAATCTAAAAAATGTGGGTGCAGTTAGAAACTATGTGTCTGTTATAGTAATTTGCTAAGACATGTTGCAATTGGCCTTATATTCTAGTATATGGTCAGTATTTGTAAATATTTCTTGAGTGGGAAAAAATCACATTTTATTCTCTACTTCTATATATTTCTACTACATCAACCTCTTTAATAGTAGTATTCAAATATTTTATATCCTGACTGATTTTTGTCTGCTTGGTCTTTCAAATATTTACAGAGGTGTTTTTAAAATCTACCATATGATACTAGATTTACCAATATTTTTATAATTTTATCTATTTTTGTTTATATATGTTGAAGCTATGTTAATAAGAATAAAAATGTTTAGAATTATTACACTTTCCTAGTGAATTGAGCCTTCTGTCAATATATAGTAATCTCTTTTAAAAAAAAATCTCCAGTAGGGCCTTTTGTCTTTTTTTTTGTTTTTTTTGCTTCCAACTGATACTAATATATCTATCATCTGTACCAGCTTTTTAAGTTATTTGTTTGAAATGTATTTTCCATCTTTTTGCATTTTACCTGTCTATGCCTTTCTGTTTTAGATAGAGCTCTTCTAAATGGCATACAGTTGGAACTTTTAAAATCCAGACTAATAACCAGAATATTTAAATTAGGAAGTTTATTAATTTATATTTATCATGAGTACTGGTGTATTTGGACTCCTTTCTACTATTTTATTTCATGCATTCTATTTGTCCTGCATTTTCCAGTTTTTTTCCCCTTCTGTTCTTACCTTCTTTTAAATTGATTGAGACTTTTTTCCTCCCTATCTTATCTTGCAATTCAATTTGGAAGTAATATATTCTATTTCTATGATGTTATTGGTTATCCTAGAAATACTAAGAAGCTATGGCCACTTAACAAAGTCTACTGCTAATATTTACCCTCTTCACAAATAATGCAGGAAATGTAGTGTTCTTTCAGTATAAATTATATGTTGTATATATAACTTAGTTCTATCCTGTCATTTTTAACCACACAAACTATGTGTTATTATTTCCATGGCTAATGCTTGTTTAGACTTATTCACACATTTACCATTTTGTGTGCTAAACATTTCTTCTTGCATCTCAGACCTTTTTTTCTGGAATCCTTTCTCTTTTCTTAGAGTTTGCCCTATAAAAGTTCCTTTAATAAAGATCAATCGTAGTTTTAAAAATGTCTTCAGTTCATCATCATTTTCAAAAACACAATTAGCTGATAGACAATTTCAAGTCAACATCTTTTTTTCCATTTTTTTGAAGATAGTATTCCACTGCCTTCCAGCTTCTCCTATAACTATTGAGAAGCCAGCTACCTTTCTAATTATTGTTTAATTTTAGGAAATCTACTTTTTCCTTGATAATCATTTTTAAATGTCTTTTTTATCATTTATATTTGGCAGTATTGCTAGATTGTAGCTAAATTCAGCGGATTTTAAATTTCCCTTCTTGGGATTTATTGGTCTCCCTAAATATGCAAATTTATGTCTTTTAAAAGTAGTAAAACGTTCCATCATTATCTTTTCAAATATTGTCTCTCAATCTATTTTTCCTCCTAGAATTCTGATAGAAAATATATGTAATATTATATTAATTTATATATTTAACTTTTATTTTTCTTACATTTTTCTGATATTTTCTCATTCTACATCTCTTAAACTGTATTTTATATTTTCTGCTTTTTTTCTATTTTCTCCATTCTGCATAAGTTATTGAGAATTGAAGTGTATCTTCCAATCATATAATTCTCTCTTCAGCTGTATCTAGTTGGCTGCTTAGCCTTTCTTTTAAAGTTTCTATTCTCGATTAGTAATATTTTTCATTCTTTTAAAAATCTCTTTGATTCTAGGTCACTGCACTACATATGGTCAAACAATATTCAAGCTAGTATTTGTCCACTTCATTCATTGTTATATTCATTATTTCCTGTGAAAAAATATGTTAGGAAGAGTATAAAGTGGCTGTTTAATATATTATTTACCTGTCCTTGATCCTTGACTTTTCAGGCAGAAGTTGATCAAGGCATGTGTTACACTAGCTTGATGTAAATTCATAGATATTTATGCTTAAACCCACCTTGTGCACTAACACTACTTTGAATTGTGGCCAGTTTGTCAGTTTAGGTAAGAATTCTAGTGGTCAAAAACAAAACTGTGTTATAGATCCCTTCTCAAATTATTAGTTAATAACTAGACACTGGTTTTTTATGAGTTAGGTGATTACCTTCATGACAGAGAGAATAGAAATACAAATATCCTCTCATTGTCTTTCATCTGGTAGCATTTTCTAACAAACCCTGACCTCAACTGATGTGAAGCTATTTATAATCCCTATTCCATTTGATATTCATATACTTTATTGTGGAAATATTAATGTTCAATGACAGTCTCCTGCCTGAGATCCCTTGGCATATAATATAATATATGGTATTTTACAAAACTACAGTAGACTGTTCTAAAATCTGGAATTTATAAATTCTGAAAAACAAGTTCTAAAATCTGGAGGTTATGAATTCTGAAAAACAACTGGGTCTGGGGATTTCAGATAAGAAGTTGTGGTCCTGTAATACTTATGTCATTGTGTTCTGGAAAGGATTAAATAAAATATGGCATAGTTCTTAATATACGGTGTTTGGCACATAGTAAACTCTCAATAAATCATAATTACAGTTGTTATTGTTGAGTCTATTCAGATGTTTCCCTGATTATTGTACTTCATAAAGTGGTTTTGGGGACAAAGAGACAGAAAATATGGATTTGACACTTTAATATGTATATGATGTTTTATCTTCCACATATTTAGGGTGAAAGCTAGAAGGACACATTGAAAGCTTGTTAGGCAGCAATGTAGGTTAGAGCCAGCAGGACTGAGAACTTAGATCTGAATTACTTGGTGGGGAGGGAAGGCAATAGGAACGTAAAACAGTTCCTCAGGCAATCACACTCCATCTAGGGAGGTGAGAACTGTGTTGAAGATTACTGGGGCGGAGTAGGTTCATAGCTTTCTAGCGGGAGGACTGAATCTAAGGGACTAAGCAGGAGGTAATAGGGCAGGGATTTTTTTTTTCTTAATCAAATGGGCAAATATCTTCAAAGATTATACTAAAAGCTGTCAGGTTTGTGGAACTGAAAAATAGCCCTTTGTTATTCCTAAGCAATTTGGCAATATTTATCAACACTCTGAAGAATGTCAGCACCCTTTAACCTACTTTCTCCACTTCTGTAATTTAGTTCCAAAGAAATAATGCAAAATGAAAAACAAAATCTTATGCAGGAAGCTGTTCATTACCACTCTATAATTTAGTTCCAAAGAAATAATGCAAAATGAAAAAAAAATATTATGCAGGAAGATGTTCTTTACCACCCTGTAAGATGTAAGAGAGACAAGCTGGTAAATACCTGTTAATGATGGAATGGTTAAGTCATAGTATATCTGATTTATGGACTATTACAAAGCCATCCAAAAATAATGCTTGTGAAGCATCTTTTTTAACTACATGGAACATGCTAGTGACAAAATGTTAAGTGAAAAGCAGGATACAACATTTTATGTAATGCATGTTCTCAGAATTACGTAAAGCACACATTCATAGAAAAATAATGGAAGAAAGAGCTAAATAATGTTTATGGTGTGTGTGTGTGTGTGTGTGTGTGTAATAATCAGATTACAATTTTTTTTAAATCCTCTCTCTGGCTTTGTATTTTACATTATGATAATGAATTAACTTCTTAATTAAAAAAGCAGCAATAAGAAAAAAGTCAGATGTGGACAAAGTAGAGTCCACAATGAAAGTGTTGCAGCAAAAGCAGGCTGCAGCCAGACTGGGGCGGATGGGGACGGTGGTGGGGGCCCAGCCACTGTGCAGGGCTGTAGGGCAGAGTTGTGACAAGCAACAACCAAACACACCCTGGTTTGGAAAGTCCAAGGGAATGCTGGTGGAGGGAGTGTGTGGGCCTTGGCATCCAGGAAAGGCACCTGCAGGAGCGTGACCATTGAAAATGCACCCCGCCCAGATGCAGAGTCCGCACTGTCTCCGCAGAGACACTGCCTCAGCCTTCCTGCAATTAGGGAAACCAGGCTGCATTTGGACAGATGGTGGCATTCAGGACACAGTATTAGAACATTCTGATCATTTGTGAATTAAATACTTGTGTGTCCTCCTACTCCCTTACTGTCTCACGTATGTGGAATGATTTTCTGCTGTGGAGATGCATGGGGTTAAGAGTACAGGTTTCTGGTGTCGGGTGGATCTGAATTCTAATCCTGCTGCTCACTGCTGCCAAATGGCTTCCTAACCTCTCCAAACCCGTTTCCTCATTGGGAATGGACCGCATGTGTTGACTGGCTGCTGTGGGATGAAGTGAAACAATGTGAGGATCTCAACCAAATGCCTGAGACCACACAGGTGTTCACAGGAACAGAGCTGTTATCTCTGGTGCAAGCATGAGTGAGCCATTCACACCTATCGCCCAGCAGGTATGGTGGGCCATTCACACCTATCTCCCAGCAGGCATGGTGAGCCATTCACACCTATCGCCCAGCAGGTATGGTGGGCTGTTCACACCTATCGCCCAGCAGGTATGGTGGGCCATTCACACCTATCTCCCACCAGGCATGGTGAGCCGTTCACACCTATCGCCCAGCAGGTATGGTGGGCTGTTCACACCTATCTCCCAGCAGGCATGGTGAGCCATTCACACCTATCGCCCAGCAGGTATGGCGGGCCGTTCACACCTATCTCCCAGCAGGCATGGTGAGCCGTTCACACCTATCTCCCAGCAGGCATGGTGAGCCATTCACACCTATCTCCCAGCAGGCATGGCGAGCCATTCACACCTATTGCCCAGCAGGTATGGCGGGCCGTTCACACCTATCTCCCAGCAGGCATGGTGAGCCGTTCACACCTATCTCCCAGCAGGCATGGCAAGCTGTTCACACCTATCTCCCAGCAGGCATGGTGAGCCGTTCACACCTATCTCCCAGCAGGCATGGCAAGCTGTTCACACCTATCTCCCAGCAGGCATGGTGAGCCATTCACACCTATCGCCCAGCAGGCATAGTGAGCCATTCACACCTATCTCCCAGCAGGCATAGTGAGCCGTTCACACCTATCACCCAGCAGGCATGGCTGCCGTCATTTAGAAACACGAGAAGCAACATGGTCTCAGTGTATGGAAACACCTTCTCATGGAGCTCTCTACAGTTAGGTGCTCTGCCTCAAGGGTTCCCATTCCTGAGCATGGCTCCTTCTGGGGGCTGACGGTGGGGGTTCGTGCCACTTCTGCATCCCTGCCCCATGTCTGCACTGCTTGGCTTCCCCAGACTGGTCAAGTTACTGCAACAAAGCACAGAATTGAGGCCTTGAGCCCTGCCTCATGGGCTCTTTTTCTATTTTCTTCAGAATAAAATGAAGAAATGAGAGGTAGGGAGGGAGAGAGAGAGAGAGAGAGAATATAGTACAAACAGTTTTGTACCTTAGCTTGTGAAAACCTGTAAAGCTATGACCAGAGCTCATTGCTTCCCGTCAGTGCCTTCATCCATTTTCAGACAGGTTTGTCTTTGGCCACTTGGTGTTAGAGATGAAAGTAATTCCATGCTGCTCATTGATGTATGCTTTCATTCCGTAATCGCAGGATGAGGGATAAAGGATACTTTTTAGGGATATCGAGGCATCAGTTAAGTCAAGGAGCCTGTTCAGCCCCCTATCTCCTGCGTAGGAAGGAGGATGGTGAGAGCACGATGTCACGGTCTTGTCTGGCACCAGGACCCTGTTACTTCTTCGTAACTGATGAGATATGTGGTTTATAGACGCCGTAGTATAGAAATTTAAAAATGTGTTTAAATAGTAGTCATTTTCTCTATAACTTTTCCCGGTATTGAACTGAACCATGGCCTACTCAGGTGTATTGGAGGACAAAACTGTGAACTGGACTCATGGCTGTGTGAGGAAATTTATGAAGGGCAGGTCTCGAGTTCTTGCCTAAACCCCAACTTATGTTTATTCCATTATTCCTTGAATCTCACAACTAGAGGTGAATCAAAGTTTCTGGGGAGGGCTAAAGCTTATACAATCTAGTCCCCATTAAGAAAAAAAAAATGAAATATTAATATAAAATAGCCAGGACTTTTCCTGTTTGCTTAGAAGAGGGCACATGTGTGAGAGGTCTGAGGTTTCAGCTTGAGGGTCTTCATGAAGACCTGGGATGACTAGGTGTCACCCTGCCCAAGTGTGCTCAGAGCTGCTTTGGGCAGCTGCGCAGGCCTGTCCTTCTGGGGCTTCTCTTTCCATGAAGGCTACGAGAGATCCTGCAGCGCTCTGCCGTCTACACTGCATCCTGCTCCTCGTCTGCAGTGGGTACCTCAGCTGAATTCACCAGGGCAGGTTTAGCACAGTCTGCAAGAAATAGACATTTTTTTTTCTTCCCAGGGAAAATACAATAGGTTTTAGCATTCTTGGGAGAAGATTGCAGTTGTGAGTGGTGTTGTTTTCTGAATATAGCTGTAAGCCCACCTGTTGATAATTAGGAAACAGACGGTCTTGAGCGGAGGCGGGGGGTGGGGGGAGGCCACACTTCTGCACTTCTGCGGGGAAGAAGAAACACAGGCGGTGATGCTCCCCAGTCACTTCCATATTTATTCTGACTTTCATAAGTATTTTCCTCTGTTTTCTCTTCTCCCTTTCTGCATATTTGTTGCACTGTCTTGTCATTATTTTAAAAAGAGTGAAAAGGGCAGGAAGGGAAATAGGAGAAAGGAAGTGACAGAGTAGGCTTCACACACACAGTCCCCATCAATGGCAGCGATGGAGCAGGCTTCACACACAGTCACCATCAATGGCAGCGATAGAGCAGACTTCACACACACAGTCCCCATCAATGGCAGCGATGGAGCAGGCTTCACACACAGTCCCCATCAATGGCAGTGATGGAGCAGGCTTCACACACAGTCCCCATCCACACACACAGTCCCCATCAATGGCAGCGATGGAGCAGGCTTCACACACAGTCACCATCAATGGCAGCGATAGAGCAGACTTCACACACACAGTCCCCATCAATGGCAGCGATGGAGCAGGCTTCACACACAGTCCCCATCAATGGCAGTGATGGAGCAGGCTTCACACACAGTCCCCATCCACACACACAGTCCCCATCAATGGCAGCGATGGAGCAGGCTTCACACACAGTCACCATCAATGGCAGCGATAGAGCAGACTTCACACACACAGTCCCCATCAATGGCAGCGATGGAGCAGGCTTCACACACAGTCCCCATCAATGGCAGCGATGGAGCAGGCTTCACACACAGTCCCCATCAATGGCAGCGATGGAGCAGGCTTCACACACAGTCCCCATCAATGGCAGCGATGGAGCAGGCTTCACACACAGTCCCCATCAATGGCAGCGATGGAGCAGGCTTCACACACAGTCCCCATCAATGGCAGCGATGGAGCAGGCTTCACACACAGTCCCCATCAATGGCAGCGATGGAGCAGGCTTCACACACGCACAGTCCCCATCAATGGCAGCAATGGAGCAGGCTTCACACGCACAGTCCCCATCAATGGCAGTGATGGAGCAGGCTTCACACACGCACAGTCCCCATCAATGGCAGTGATGGAGCAGGCTTCACACACGCACAGTCCCCATCAATGGCAGCGATGGAGCAGGCTTCACACGCACAGTCACCATCAATGGCAGTGATGGAGCAGGCGTCACACACAGTCCCCATCAATGGCAGCGATAGAGCAGGCTTCACACACACAGTCCCCATCAATGGCAGCGATGGAGCAGGCGTCACACACAGTCCCCATCAATGGCAGCGATGGAGCAGGCGTCACACACGCACAGTCCCCATCAATGGCAGCGATGGAGCAGGCTTCACACACACACAGTCCCCATCAATGTGGGGAGCGTGGCCAGCCACAAATGCCAGATTCTTCTAAAAAGTATAACACAGGGGTATTTGTTCCACCAGTTTTCTAAACATGATAGAAGTTTGGCCGTAGTGTTTTTACCCGATTTAAACATGAAAATGGGGCTTTTTCCCAGTGTCGGGTGGAGCCCATGCTGGCCTGAGCCCCTCTGAAGCACCTGAGGAGTGAAGTGGGGGCCAAGCCTGGGGGAGGGTCCGTGCATGGAGGTTCCACTCAGGAAAGTGGCACGGGGGGGCTCCAGGTCCAAACCCCTGGTGCAGGCCGAGGACAAGGCGAAGGGAGCCACTGGCCCCCCAACTGGAAGGGGACGGCTGGGGGGCAGGGAGGCTCACTTTGTTCTGTGTTGAAGCCCAGTGCCCAGCCTCAGCCTGGTGCAGAGCAGACCTGCCTCAGTATTTGTCGAGTGATAGATTCTGGAATGATCAGGGCAGGATGGGAATGGGACTTCAGTAGGCAGAGTTGAACCCGGAGAGAGAGAATTAGAAACAAAAGAGGTGAGTGAAGGAGCCGATCTACTCCTCCCTCTCCCAGGAGAAAATGAGTTCTGCCATGAACACCATGCCCAGGGGAGGCTGCCCATGCTGAACAGCTGCCTCTCTCAGCTGAAGGAAGGGGATGGAGCAGCCTAGGAAGGTTGACATTTGCATCAAAAGCAGCCCGGATAGTGTAACAATGGGCTGGCACCAAGTTTCCCAAATGTTTCACCTTCAATTATTTGTCTGCTCCTCTGTGCCCAAAGCTTCGCATCCTAACTCAACTGTAATGCATGGCATGTCAGGGCAGGGCATCCGCTGCTCCCCCACCATGGGCCACTTTGCTGGGCACCATTACATGCACCACTGCAACGAGAGGGAACTCTGAGTGTACTGGTCCATTCTCACACTGCTCTAAAGGAATACCTGAAACTGGGTGATTTATAAAGAAAAGAGGTTTAATTGATTCACAGTTCTGCAGGCTGTACAGGAGGCATGACTGGGGAGGTCTCAGGAAACTTTAAGCATGGCAGAAGGTGAAGAGGGAGCAGGCACATCTTCACATAGCCAAAGCGGGAGGAAGAGAGAGAAGGGGGAGGTGCCACACACTTTTAAACAACCAAATGTCATGAGAACTCACTCAGCATCACGAGAACTGCAAAGGGAAACTCTACCTCCGTGATCCTATCACCTCCCACCAGGCCCCTCCTTCAACACCGGGGATTACAATTAGACACGAGATTTGGACGGGGACACAGATCCAGACCATATCACTGAGTAACTGAGATATTTCACGGAGATAGAGGTAACCCATCAGCACAGCTAGAGCCCAAGGGACCACCACCACCACACCCTGGAATTAAGCTGACAGGGAAAGGGCTTCCAGTTCAACCCTCTATGTTCAGATTCACAGTCTAAGTCATGTCTCAATATACTGCGTCCTAACCCAAAATGCATTTGGAGAGACTTCCTCATAGTTTAAAAAAAAAAAGTTAAATATGATCATTCTAATTGGAAAAATAAATGCATGTGGATTATAGGAAAGTGCATATTTTGAGGAAAAACAAAAATCATAATGTATGTAAAATCTTGTATTCTGCATTTTTCACTTAGCATTACATTGTGAGAATTTTTCCATATCATTAAGCACCTCTCTAAAATGATTTTGAATATTATCCAATGGTCCTTGAAAAATATGCATGGTTATTAATTTTGAGTTGATGTATTTTAAACTATTCTCTTGATGAATGTTGAATGTTTTCCCCCAGGCTTAATTTTTTTTTAATTGCAATTTATATCTTAGTATAATCCTTCGTATCTGTTTCTGATTATTTCCATAGAGGGAAGAATGATAAAGCAGAATTGCAGATCCAAAGGAGGTAACCATTTCTGAGGCATCTGAGACATGTTGGAAATCTGCACTCTGGAAATTATACACAAATGGGCACACTCATGGACAAGGTATGTGAGATTCTTCATGCTTATCTCCACTTGACAATTGGAGTATTGTGAATTTCTGAAGTCTTTCCCTTTTTGGCCATTAAAACAATGGTAGCTGGTATCAGGTTGTGTTTGTTTGGCTGTGAGTGAGGGTACACTGCTTTCTTGAGGGAACTGGCTGTGTATCAGTTTGCCATTCTGAACTATTTGTATCCATAGACCATTCTTCCATAGAGATGTTTTTTCTTATTGATTTATAAGTACTCTTTACATATTGAGATATTTAATAGCCTTTGAGTACTGCATATATTTTAAATGTTTTCCCCAATTTGTCATTTGCCTCTATTTTTTAATGTTAAAAAGTATAAAAATTTTAGGTTGTCAAGTCCATCAAATTTTTCCTTAGTGTTTTATCTTTGATGTCGTGTTTACAAAATCTGTCTTCACATCGGATCTCTACACATGTGACATTTTCTTTCTATAGTTGTTTAAGATTTTCTTGTTCTTCATCTGGAATATATTTAGATGCATGGCATGAGTACAAGTGCCAAAATGTATTTATTTATTGTTTATAATTAAATAACTATTCCAGCAGAATTTATTGAATAATTCAGTCTTTCTCCACTGATTTAAAATACATTTTTACATTAAAGAATAATGCATAGTTCAGTTCTATTTCTGCTTCTCTGTCTCTGCCATTGAACTCCTATCTCATCACCTGTCAGCGCCACAAGTCTGAGTCGGTATGGCCTGATACAGCTTGTTTTCAAATGAAGCCGAAGGACATCCCTTCATTATTTTTCTTACTCATTTGTACTTCCATATCCAGTTTAATATAACTTAGTTAAGTTTGCAAAATTATGTTGACTTTTTACTGGAATTTCATTCAATGTATTAAATAATTTAGGGTGAATTGACATCTTTGCAATATACATAATGACTTTACTATCTAGGATTATGATATGCTTATTTACTTTATAACTACTTCCTTCGTAAATATTTGCTTGATAAAGATATATTTTTCATAACATTTATTTCAATATATCTTCATGTGATATGGTTATTCTGAACAACTTTTTCATTGATGATATATAAGAATTATATCAATTTTTGTATATATATTCTGCTAATTGCATCTAGATTGACACAATAGTTAACCTTACTTTGCAAGTTATTTATTGAGAGAGAGGTAGAGGAGAAAAATCTTACTATTAAAAATAATGATAATTTCACCTTACAAAGTTTTAGATTTTACTTATCTCCTTGAAATGCTTGGGATCAAGTTGTCCTAATTAATGCAAAAGGAAAAGTAATTTTAAAGGACATTTCATGGATTCCACCATGCACAGGACATCCTTTAAAGCCTGCTGCGTCCTTGGGGTAAATTTTTGTTATCTGTATTTCCCGTTCACTCAGATGCTTGTTCTGATATTCTTGTGTGGAATGTGACCTTACCTTGAAGGGGGAATGAGAGAGAGAGAGGGAGAAAGGAGGGAGAGAGGGAGAGAGGAGCTGGATACATTTATTTAATGTTACTGTTTTTTAGGGGAAAGGGGAGTAAAAGAGATAGGTCCTTATTGTCCTGTTCATGGAGAACTCTGTGCAGTAAGTCAGATGGGCCCTTATTGTCCTGTTTGTGGAGAACTCTGCAGTAAGTCAGATCTGCAGCACACACAGCACAGCCTTTCCGAAAGCAAAGGTGAAGACTGTTGGGTTTTCTTTAGTTTCCAAGGCATCGACATGCTCATAGCACGTGTTTATCTTTTGGTTTTGAGCTGAAAGTTGTCGGTGTTAATTGAAAACCTCCTAACAATGTTAAAGCAGAGTTTTAAGGCAAGTGGATTTGAGCACTGACCTTGAGCCTGGGCACCAAAGTCAGTTGTTTTTCCTAAATTGGCAACTCTGTGTGAAGCACCGTGCCTGGTGCCTGGCACATTGCAGGTGGCCCATAGCTCCTGGCTGTGGGGTGGGCTCTCTCCAGGGCTTGCTGCCTTCCAGGCACACAGTGGGACTGCAATGCTGGCCCACTTTAGGCGAGGCAGGCTGGGTGGCAGATATTGCTGCCACGTGAAAGACTTGCTTTTTGGCCCAAGGCCCTCCAGAACTCTGCTCTCCTCTGGGAGAAGCTGGCCATGCTTGGAATGCCGCTGCTTCACAGGCCTGGGGTAGGGGATCCCCCACCCCACCCCGATGGGCTCCTGTGGACACATGCCGTGGGCAAAGCCAAGGCTTCCTGTGGTGCTCTCTGGGATGCTGACCATCCGTCGTGGTGGCAGCCAGCTGCCTGTCTGACTGATGCATGAGGTTGTATCTGAGATTTAAACCAAATCCATGAAAGCCCCAATCCAGGGAAGCCCCGATTCGCCTTCTGGGAGAAAGAGCTCCCATGGCTTTGTCAGCAAGGTAGACAGAAGGGCCCCCAAAGATGTCTTTGCCCTGATTCTCAGAACCTGTGAAAATGTGTTACCCGGCAAATGCGGCTTTGCAGATGTGATTAAGGTTAGGAGTACAAGATGGGGCATTCCCCTGGATGCTGCAGTGGACCCAGAAGAAGCACAGGAGCCCTGACAATCACCTGGAGAGTGGAGGCAGAAGGGGAGCTCAGAGACAGGAGGGTCGGGACTGCACCCATTGTTCCTGGCTTGGAGGGTTCAGGAGGCTGTGGACCAGGGGAGCGGGCAGCTGCAGGTGCTGCACATGGCCCCAGTGGGGGGCCAGCAAGGAAACGGGATGTCAAACCCATATCTGCAGTGGCTACACTCTGCCAGCCACCCCAGTGAGCCTGGAAGCGAATTCCCCCCGTGAGGTTCTGGGTCACGGCCTGCCCACCAGGTCTCTATCTCCACCTGGGGAGACCCAGAGCAGGGAGACCATCTGAGCCATCAGACTTTCCACCACTGGAAGCATGCGGTGAGCAATCTGCCTCGCTCTAAGGCACCATTTGTGGGAATCTGCAACAGCACCCACAGAAAACAAAAGCCGACTCCCGTCAGCACGCTGATCTCCGCGACGCATGTCGTTGTCCTTTAAAGTCCAGTACTTTAGAGCTGAGAGGCAGGGAGGCCACCGTTAGGTTTGTTTTCTCGAGGAGACAATTTTCACAGCTGTGCGGCAGATGGAGGGGGCATTGCAGATGGAAAGACTGGCTGGGAGGGGACTGCGGAGCCCAGGGTAGGGCCAGGGCTCGGGGTCCAGTGGTAGCAGCAGAGAAGGAGCAGGACGAGCAAAACCACCACCTGTCCTGGCAGGAAAGATGGCAGCGGGTAGTGGCCAGCAGGACACAGGGAATCATCACCCCTTCCCCCTGAGCACTCACTTTCACGCTAAACACTCTCATCCCAGACACATCAACCCAGAAGGTCGTTTTCTTGGGTCCACCTTGCCTGGGTCACTGAGGTTAGAAGGACCTAGAGCCCAGATGAGGGTCAGGCACCCATTTAGGCTGCGTCTTTAGGGAAACCGCCAGAGGGCTGAACTTCAGAGAAAATATTGCAATCAACAGAGGGGGAAGAAGGTGTTCTGGCCATGGGCAGACTCTGCCCAAGTGAGGCATGGCGGCAAGAGAAGCTCCACTGACTTCTGCTGGGGACATTTTTCTCTCCCATGAGGGGTCCCTGATCCACTCAACGGCAAACGCTCCCTCCTCTCTGTGCTCTGGTGTCGCTGGACTGCTCCGACGTACTCACCCTGTTTAGGTGAAATCACAGTTGAGCCTGCAGCCCTTAAGCCCTTTCCTACAGGGCAGATGTATGGGGGTTGCTGACGGAGTTGCCTCGCTCTCTGTGCCAAGCCTAACACTGGGGTATGCGCTCACTGCTTGCAGATCAGTGGACCCCACTGCCTTCCTGCTGCAGCTTCTGTGGACCCCTCTACCTGGAATGCTGTTCCCTCCCTAGGGCAAGCCCAGCACAACTCTGAGCTCTGATTCTGCACTGTTCCTCCCAGGAAGCCTTCCCTGGCATCCCAGCCGCATGAGGGGTCCAGCCAGGCCTGCAGCTGGACACAGCCACTGAGTGGGCTAGGCAAGGCCAGCCAAGGGGTCACCCAGTCAGCCCACATCTTTGTAAGAATTAACAGATCCTTCTTAGCTGCTCTGTTTTGGGGACGGGTTGTTAGGGAGCAAATCCTAACCGACACCATGGTCTCGACTCTGGAGGGAGAACAACGCGGATGAGCTGATGACTGGGGCAGTCTGAGCTGCTGGAATCGTGGCAAGATGACGTCATTGAGTTTCTGGCAGGTTTTCTCCCACTAGCTGATTCCCGAGGCTCCATCAGAAGCACAAATGAATCAGAAACACATGGCTTGGCAGCCAGAAGTCTCTCAGGGTGCGTGCGGGGCTACAGGTGAGACATTAAGCAGGGTGGTAATGATGATGGTGCTGACCTTGCTGGTGGAGCACCAGGTGCGCTCTGTGACTCTGTCATAAGCATCTCACTCTGCAGTCTAAATGGGACTGGACTGCAAAACTTTGTAGCAGCCAGGTGCTGTGCAGAGGCACTGGTGCTGGGACGCTGTAGCACCCCAACCTGGACCATCTTTATTCTCAAGGTTGAAGGCTGTGGGAACCCTGGCACAGCAGGCGACATCTTCAGCCTTGAAGAGCGGGAAGGGGAAGGTGTGTGCTGTATCCAGCTCTTTCTACCCCTCCTAGAGAAGGCGCTGCCTGAGCTGGGTTCAGGTGGGTCCTGGGGGAGGAGTGGATTCTCTACTCTCAGAAGCAATTCACACTTTTAAAGCCAATTAATAACTGATGAGATGAACAGTGCCTGCAAAGGACCTGAAGGTCCATTTCCATTCCACAAACCTTATATCAGGAATAGTGTTCAGCTTGGCAGCCCAGAGGATGAATGAGGTCCCTGGGGAGTTCAAGCCCTAATGGGGAGAGTTAATTTGTTATGCTCAGTTAGTCTCTTTGCATTAGAAAGGTAGATAAATATGTGCATGTTTAAAAGCTACCTAAGCATATTACACTGGAGAAGGAAGGCCTTGCTTAGATTGGCCTTTTCCAGATGAGTTTTAAATGTTGACCCAAGGCTGCACCCAGCTCTGGAACCTAAGGTTTGAGTCTGTGCTAAGCTTGTTCAGTGTGATGAGCTACCTAAGCAGGTCACAGGCCACATGGCATTACACTGACCTGGGACTTGAGCGCAGGGAAAGTCCGGCCTCAGAATGGCAGCAGTTGAGGCAGATGTCGGGTACAGGGTTGCTGATTTGTCTTCTTAGCATAGGAACAAAGACATTTTGTGTTTCTATGCACTGCTGGATCTGAACCCCGTTCTCTGAAAAGCTGAGGTGCTCCAGGGTGAACCCATGCACTGGCCGTCTGGGGGCAGATCCATCCAGATCCCACCCTGTGGCTGGAGAACCAAAGGGCAGCCAATGCCTTGGCCCTTGTCCTCGCAGCCCCACGAGGAAGTTATTCAGGTTGGAAAAGACAATTAAATTTGGAAAACTTGATCGGGGTGGGGGCCTGAGCACTTTCCCTCCAGCTGCATCATGAGGCACCTGGCCGGTCCGCACACTCAGGTGCAGGTCCTGCTGGCCTCTGCCCCGTCCATTGTCTAGTCACCTCTTCCAGCAGGCGAGGCGGGGTGGCAGGTGGCTGGCCTCCTCCTGGTGGCATTCCCGCGGTGTTGCAGTCGTCACTGCACTGGGACTCCCACCCACCAGGCTTCCTGCTTCCTCTGGTGGCTGACTACATGTGTGTTTTCGTCTTTTTAAAATTCCGGGTTGTGTCCTTTTCCTGGGGCCGCTGTCACAAACCACCACAGACTGGGTAGTGCTCTGCAACCTTCAGTAGTTCTGGAGGCCAGAAGTCCCAGACCAGGGGCTTGGCGCGGCTGTGCTCCCATGTGGATGTGCAGGAGAGGACCCTTCTTGTGCCTTCCAGTCTCCGTGCTGCTGGCGGGTCTTGGAATTCCCTGCCTTGCAGAAGCATTGCCCCGGCATCCGCCTCCATCTTCATGGGCATTCTTTTTTTTTTTTTTTTTTTGAGATGGAGTCTCGCTCTGTTGCCCAAGCTGGAGTGCAGTGGCACGATATCTCGGCTTACTGCAAGCTTTGCCTCCCGGGTTCACGCCATTCTCCTGCCTGGCTAACCACGCCTGGCTAATTTTTTTTTTTGTATATTTAGTAGACAGGGTTTCACCGTGTTAGCCAGGATGGTCTCGATCTCCTGACCTTGTGATCTGCCTGCCTCAGCCTCCCAAAGTGCTGGGATTACAGGCATGAGCCACCGCGCCTGGCCACGGGCATTCTTCTTGCGTGGCTCTATCCCTTTTCCTTTTTTTCTGAGATAGAGTCTTGCTCTGTCACCCAGGCTGGAGTGCAATGGCACATTTTCGGCTCACTGCAACCTCTGTGCCCAAGGTTCTACCAATTCTCCTACTTCAGCCTCCTGAATAGCTGGGATTACGGGTGCCCACCACCACGCCCAGCTAATTTTTTTGTATTTTTAGTAGAGACGGGGTTTCGCCATATTGGTCAGGCTGGTCTCAAACTCCTGACCTCAGGTGATCCACCCGCCTCGGCCTCCCAAAGTGCTGGGATTACAGGCATGAGCCACTGCACTCAGCCTCCTTCCCTTCTTATAAGGAGAGGCCACGCTGGATGCAAGGCCCTCACTCCAGTGTGACCTCACCTCAACTAATTACATCTGCAAATACTCCATTTCCAGATAATGTCGCTGTCTTAGGGCCTTTGCGCTGCTGTCACAGAACGCCATGGACTGGGTAATTGATAAAGAACAGACATTTCTTTCATACAGTTCTGGAGGCTGGAAGTCCAAGATCCAGGTGTGGGCACCTGGTGTCTGGTGGGGGCCTTCTTGCTGCGTCCTCATGTGTCAATGAGGAATGGAGATGAGCTCCTGATCAAGCCCATTTATAAAGACACCTGATCCCTCCAGGAGGAAAAAGCCCTCTGGGCCAAATCGCCTCTGAAAGGGCCTGCCTCTCAATCCCATCACATTGCCAACATCTGCATTGGAGAAGACACAATCAAACCATAGCAGTCGCATTCACAGGAACCAGGAAGGACGTGGGTGTGGGAGGACATGACTCTGCCCAGGGCACATGTTAATCCATCTCTTCAGGCTGTGGCTTTAGGTCAGCTGTGCACTTAGTCTTCCTTCGTGTGACTGGGGTGTGGGGGATGGATAACGCTTTGGGGAGCGGAGGGGGGGATGAGTCCACACTGTTTGGCTCTCCCTCCTTCCCAGTGTTCCCCTCACCACCAGCACTGCTTTGCTCTGCCTTTCCACAGTGCCCCCGATTGTTTCAGCCCTGTACCTGCACATTCCTTCCAGCCTTCTGTTGCTACCCTGGCCTTGTTGTCTGGATCAAATGAAGTATTTTCTGACTGATCAGCATTTTCTGCTAGATGAATTAGTCAATGAGTTAGGGCAGGGGTATGCAGCGAGAGAGAAATTAACTCCCCAAATCTACATCTTATATAGGTAATATCTATCCCCCAAATTTGCAGCAACAGTAGTTAAGGCAACTAATTCCTATAAACCCCCAAATAAGTTGTGGCTATCATGACTTATTCCCAGCCCCATAACAGATGGCTGGAGGTGTTCCAGGTGGGACAGTTCTTCTCCAGGTGGTGACTCAGGGAGGCAAACCACTTCTGTCCTATGATCTATCATCCTCTGTAGGTTGTTCCTAAGGGCACCAAGATGTTGCCTCTATTCCAGTCAAATGGAAAGGGGGAAGATCATGGAGGAGGATATTTGGAAGGTGAAAGTCACCTACTTTTAGGTTCCATTGTACCTGCTATGGAAGGCCCTATACACCAGGAGTGGTGGTGTTGAACAAGATAGATCTTACCCTGTCCTCATGGAGCTTACAGTCTTGTTGGATTAGTGTCACAGTTAGTTCAATTGCTCAAGTAAAAATTCCATGAATGCCAGTTTTCTCTCATTTTTTCTCAATCTAGTTTGTAGCTGGAATTTCAAATATCCAGCCAAAATCTTCATCACAATAGCATTAAGTTCAACATATTCTTTCTCTTAATGTCTCTTCAATCCATTTTCTTGTTGCCACTAGAATGACTACAGCAGCCTCCAAGCTAATCTTGCCTCTTTTATTGACTGTCTTCAACTCTGCCCCATCTCACCAGCGGAGCCATACTAATAAACTGTAAAGCAGACTGGGCTCTGGTTTCCTATACAATGATTTTCCTGGTTCTTACCAGATAAGGTCCAAATGCTTTAGAATAGAATACAAGATCCTCTGGAGGCGGGCCTCTGTCAATGTCTACATCCTTGTCCCTCAACACTGCCTCTCACCTCTCTCCTTCCAGCCCTGTACACACCACCCCCATTCTCACAAAACACTGTTGGATGCACCACCTTGCTCGTTCTCTCTGTGCCCTCAAATGGAATATGGTCCCTCTGTCTTACCTTCTTGGTGAATTCCAATTAAGCCTTTAGTTTTATTTTAGTTTTTATTTTATTTTATTTATTTAGTTATTTATTTTTGAAGATGGAGTCTCACTCTGTCGCCTAGGCTAGAGTGCAGTGGTGTGATCTGGGCTCACTGCAACCTCCACCTCCCAGGTTCAAGCAATTCTCCTGCCTCAGCCTCCCGAGTAGCTGGGACTACAGGTGCACACTGCAACACTCGGCTAATTTTTTGTATTTCGGTAGGTACAGGGTTTCACCATGTTGCCCAGGCTGGTCTTGAACTCCTGAGCTCAAGCAATCTGCCCACCTTGGCCTCCCAAAGTGCTAGGATTACAGGTGTGAGCCACCGCCCCCTGGCCTAGTTTTTATTTTTATCAAATAGTAAGCATGCATATAGTTAAAGAGTTAAGTCATTCTCTAGCATTTATACAAATCATAAAAATCCCTTGCCTCCCCTGCTCTCATTTATCCCTCCTCAGACACAAGCACTTTGAACTTTTCTCTCTGATTCTTTTGGTATTACCTCCACGTTTCTAAATAAAAGTGTTTAGATTGCTATTCCTTGGAGTTTCTGTTTTAGGCATTTATTTGTTGAGTTCATACTGTGGAAAAGTGAATTAGCTTTCTTCCACCATCCACCACCATCCTCCCAGTATTACAGTGCTACCTTATTTTTTTTGTTTGTTTGTTATTTATTTATTTATTTTTTTATTATTATTATACTTTAGGTTTTAGGGTACATGTGCGCAATATGCAGGTAAGTTACATATGTATACATGTGCCATGCTGGTGCGCTGCACCCACTAACTCGTCATCTAGCATTAGGTATATCTCCCAGTGCTATCCCTCCCCCCTCCCCCCACCCCACAACAGTCCCCAAAGTGTGATGTTCCCCTTCCTGTGTCCACGTGTTCTCATTGTTCAATTCCCACCTATGAGTGAGAATATGCGGTGTTTGGTTTTTTGTTCTTGCGATAGTTTACTGAGAATGATGATTTCCAATTTCATCCATGTCCCTACAAAGGACATGAACTCATCATTTTTTATGGCTGCATAGTATTCCATGGTGTATATGTGCCACATTTTCTTAATCCAGTCTATCATTGTTGGACATTTGGGTTGGTTCCAAGTCTTTGTTATTGTGAATAATGCCGCAATAAACATACGTGTGCATGTGTCTTTATAGCAGCATGATTTATAGTCCTTTGGGTATATACCCAGTAATGGGATGGCTGAGTCAAATGGAATTTCTAGTTCCAGATCCCTGAGGAATCGCCACACTGACTTCCACAAGGGTTGAACTAGTTTACAGTCTCACCAACAGTGTAAAAGTGTTCCTATTTCTCCACATCCTCTCCAGCACCTGTTGTTTCCTGACTTTTTAATGATTGCCATTCTAACTGGTGTGAGATGGTATCTCATTGTGGTTTTGATTTGCATTTCTCTGATGGCCAGTGATGGTGAGCATTTTTTCATGTGTTTTTTGGCTGCATAAATGTCTTCTTTTGAGAAGTGTCTGTTCATGTCCTTCGCCCACTTTTTGATGGGGTTGTTTGTTTTTTTCTTGTAAATTTGTTGGAGTTCATTGTAGATTCTGGATATTAGCCCTTTGTCAGATGAGTAGGTTTTTAGAAATGTTTACATGGCTGTATCTATGTAATGTAATTCACAGTTAGTACATGCAGTGTGCCATGATTGCGTTTCCTTCCTGCACAAATTTCCTGGAATTGATCATTGTTTTTTTAATCGCTTTGATTTCTATGTACTTATAACTAACTACAATCCAAACTCTTCTCTATTATCTAATTCTTCAATACTTTCATGTAGACCCGATATTTTATCATTTTCATCTTCTTAAAGAATCCCTCCTTGAGCCTCTAAGCTTTTCTCATCTAGAGTTGTTTCCAGTTTCTCCTTTGGCACATATGGCTTCCTGGGATCTCACACCACATTATCTGGTGATTCCCTTTGCCTTTCTCTTGTATTGTATCACTTGTTTCCTGGAATGTGTATTTCTCCCATTTCTAATTCACTCCCTCTTTTTGATGGAGCACATCCTTCAGTAGCTTTCTGATAAACTGTACATAAGAGGTAAATTTTTTGAGAACTTTTATATCTGAAGGTAATCTCTATCTTCTTTTAAATTTGAGATTTGGGATAGATGTAGAAGTCCCAGCAGAAAACAGTTTTCTTCCAGGGTTGTGAAGGCGTTTCTCTACTGTCCTCAAGCTTCCTTAATTGCTGTTGAAAAGGATGATGTTGTTCTGATCCTTTGTATGTTATCTTACTTCTTTTTTCCCACTGAGCAACACTCTGATGCGGATCTGTATTCATCCATTGTTCTGGGCAATTGATGGGCTTCTTTAATTTGGAAAATCATGTCCTAGAAATATGCTGGAATTATTCTATTGATTATTTCCTCCTCTTTGTTTTCTCTGTTACCGCTCTAGAGCTCCTGTCATTCGGTCATTGGACTTCCTTTACTAATGCTGTGATGTTATCATCTTCCTTTCCTATTTTCTATTTCTATACTCCTATTTCTATTTTCTATTTCTTTGTTTATTTGCTCTACGTTTTGAGAGGTTCATTTCACTTTATTTTCCACTCTCACTTTTCAGATTTTCATTTCTGCCATCATATATTTAATTTCAGTCCAAATGGTCCTTTTTATAGCTTTCTGTTCTTGTTTCTTTGATGTAATATTATCTCTTATCTCTCTAAAGAATTAATGGTAGTTTCTATAAAGTTTGCTTCTTCCTATGTGGTCTCTGATTTATTTTTTTTATATTTATTTATTTATTTATTTATTTATTTATTTTGAGACAGAGTCTTGCTCTGTTGCCTAGGCTGGAGGGCAATGGCGTGATCTTAGCTCACTGCAACCTCCACCTCCCAGGTTCAAGTGATTCTCCTGCCTCTGCCTCCTGAGTAGCTGGGATTACAGGTGCACACCACCATGGCCAGCTAATTTTTTTTTTTTTTTTTTTTTTTAAGTAGAGACAGGGTTTCACCATGTTGGTCATGCTGGTCTCGAACTCCTGACCTCAAGTGATCTGCCCACCTCAGCCTCCCAAAGTGCTGGGATTACAGGCATGAGCCACTGCGCCCGGCCTGGTCTCTGATTTATCTGAGCAAATGTGTTTCTGTTTGTTGGTTTCTATCTCTGCGGTTCATGTTTGAGCTTTTGCTCCTGTGTCTGATGCCATTTGGTTCTTTGCTCATATTTAAGAAAGAAGTACTAAAAGGTCAACTGGATGCTCCAGGCCAGGTTTTGATTGTGAGATTTACTGTGGGGAAGTCAACTACTCCTTTAAGTTGAGGGACTTCAATGTCAGTAATTTTAGGTCATTTTTCTTTATCAATTCAGATGCTACAGGCTTTCATCTGGATTGCATAACGCTGACAGCTTTGTTATGAGGACCAAGCCAGGGAAAGAGCTGAAGACATCAACGCTCACTGACCGTTTCCCGTTTCCATGGTGGTGCCCCTATGTGCAACTGCACTGCAGTCCCCTGCTTTACCCTGCAGAGGTCACATCTCTGGCCTCCTGCTGGGCGGCGAGGAGGGCATCCTCCCACCTGCATGCATTGGGAATGGAGATCTAGGAATCTGACCACTTCTAAAGAGATTTTTGATCCATCTGCCTGCTTTTATTTCAATTTGGTTTACAGCTCTCAAAGGTCCCTGGCACCGGCATCACTGGCCTTTGGGAGCCTGTCCTGTGGTGTCAGCTACAACAGCTCTCCCCACTGCTGGCCCAGCTGCAGCCTTTCCAGGTCTTCCAAATTCATTGTTAATCATCTATCTACTCTCCAGCTTCCAAAATTGTGTTACTGCTCTTTCCTTCCCTTTTCTCTTTATCCTGGTGGGTTTGTACCTTTAAAAGAAGCCCTGTACTGTCTTGGTGGGGGTTCAGAGCCCCGTTCAATCTGCCAACCCTACAGGAACAAAGCACAGCCTCACCCTCCTTAGATATCTCCCAATCTCCTGGCAAAATCAACCACTTCATCCTTTTATTGTCACCTCTGACTTTAATCACACTGTCTAGGCTCTATCCCCAACTAGATAAAATGCTCCTTGAAGGCAGAGACAGAGTCGATTTATTCATCCCCAGCACCAGTACAGTGCTTGGCATTTAATCCATCACTCACTCATCAAACATTATGTAATGCATGTTATATATGTGAACATATTGGGAATTCAGAGAGAAATGAGACATGGCTCCTGATATTGAGAGGTTTGCTTCAGCATTGCAAGGTTGTGGGTGAAAACATATGTGAAACATATCATTCAAATAACATATGTGTATGTGAATATACATGTTTCTATTTATATGCACATATACATGTTGAAACATATAACAATCAATAAACTTTGTCTAACAACTGATACAGTCGTTTGAATACTGACCCCACTTCCAGAAGCATAAGCAGCTAATGAGTGGGACCTTGGCTCCCTTGTCATGGTTACCATCCCATTACACAATGTAACAATGTCATATGTGAAATACATATGTGTTTGCTCATTAATCCATTGTCTGTACCTTTTGAGAAGACAGAAACAAAGGTGAAGTAAAGTTGTGTAGCCAAAGTTATTTCTTTGTTGATTAAATTCCATGCCATCCATGCGACATGTAGGAATCAGGTCTGATTCACCCTTTTCCCTCTCCACACCAAGCACATAATTTTTTCCGCATGGACAGTACATGCCAAACATTGAATAAATATTGAATACATGGATAAATGGATGGATGGATGGATGGGTGAATAGATGCTAGATGGGTGGGTGAGTGATGGATGATGGACAGATAGACTTCGAATTTGAACTAAAGATCTTAAAGTAGGGGCAACTTTATGAAAATTCAACAACATGATGTCCTAGGATACATTTGGTAAACCCTAAAATTATGTGCATAAATTATTCCTGTGAGATTTATATTCTTTATACTGCACCTCTTCTTGAAAACATTCTGAGGGTCCTGTGAGGTCTTCGTTCCAGTGGATTTTGATTCTGGTGAGTCTGACCCGCCAACATGGACAAAATGGGCTGGTGATCCCTGTCCAGCATCTGCCCTCTTCTGTTTTGTCTGGACCCCAGGACATGCAGTGGGAAAATGGGCCAACACTCCACTCACCCTTCATCCCACATCACCGAAGTTTCCTCAGAAAGAGAGGACTGCAGAAAAATCAGAGTTTTATTTATTAATCATTTCTATTTTATTCTTTATCTTATTATATGTCTGACATTTTCAGCTAACATTAACTCCAAAATTCATCTTGTCTGAAAGAAAGGAAATCCTTAGGAACGCTAGGCAATTTTGAGTGTTTAAACGATAGGCTGGATTAACCACACTGAGTCCGTGGCCGAAGGAGGGGAGTGGAGAGCTGTGCTGTCTTCTGCATCCTTGACCTCTAGACCAGTGGTTCTCCGCAGTTCTCAACAGGGGTGGGGCTGGTTCACCCCAGGGGAATTTGGTAATATGTGAATAAATGTTTGATTGTCACTGCTGGGATGCGGAGGTGTTTGGTGTCTGGTGTGCCAAAGGCAGGAATGTTCCGAAGCATTTTACATGCATGAGATTTTACCCTCCCTCCACCCCAAATACACACACACAGAATTGTCTGGTCCAAAATATCACTAGAGCAGGTGCAGAGAAACCCTGGTCCAGAGGCAGTAGAAACAGCCAAGGGCCTGAGAGGATTGTGAGTCACAGAAAAGAAAGGAAGATTTTAGTGAGAAAGTGACACGTAGCACACCGAACTTTTAAGGATCTCCAACGAGTAATCTGCCCCCTCTCCTTGGGTAACCCCAGATCAGTGGAACAACATGTCTGGGACTGCCGCTCCTTCATTTCTCTTAGGAACTGACTTACTGCTAAATCCTGCAATCGAATAAGACTGAACAGAAATGCCCTCTTGCTGGAGCAAAATATCAAGTTCACAGAAGGCTATTTGGGGAAAGAAAAAATCAAGAGCCATGTTGCTGGTGGCCTCCTCGAAGAGGAAAAGCCGAGTCATTCTGCTGCAGCCGTCGCACACTTTGGGTGTCTGGAGTTGTCTGATTAAACTTGCCTTTCTAGTTAGAGAAATCTGCCTTACTGTCCGTTGATAACTTCCTTAGAGAATCGTTACTGTAATTAACTCACTGTCCAAGGACTGGAGTAAAATGCTTGGATTTTAAACAGGGTGGGAAAATGACCATATTTTACCAAAAATCTAAAGTAGGTAATAAAATGTTAAGTGGTGCAAGGAGGGCTTCCAAGGGACTCTCGGACAGGTGAGAGAAACCGGGTATGGCTTTAATTGGCTCTTTAATCATTCCCTATTTCTGTCTTCTGCCTTTTTTTTTTTTTTTTTTTCCTGAGTGGGGAAAACCCCCTTAAAACAGAAAGGTTAATCTAACTATACATTTTAAGCTTTTAAAGGCTCCATTACAAGACTGATTATGCGAAAAGAAACATACCTGGTGCACTGCAGCTTCTAGATGCATGTAATGATTCACTTAAAACACCGTGGTCAGGATTCTCTCACATTATTTCTATGTAAATTGGATGCTCCACAATTACTATAATATGTGTGAAATTTCACTTATTATTTCTTTTAACATAGAAACTTTTATCACTTAACTCACTGGACAGAATATTTGAGCCATTTGCAATCATTAGAGCATTTTTGTTTGGTCAAACCCTTATGGGATTATACTTCGGAAGAGACAGAGTGAATTATATTCATTGCAAGAAAACAGCAATTTTAAATATATAAGGGGCACCAGGAAACTTTTCATTTTAGTGCAAATTCAATATTATATCTTACTTCTTTTTACAGCGGGGTAAGCCTTTTATCTTTAAGCAATTTATAAAACCCAGCAGGTAATGGGAGTGAGTCGTGCAGGGAGAGATGAGTCTGATAGATAAATACACACTTTGGAGACAGACGGGAGATGTGATATCCTTGGATTTAAGGTAATAGCTTTGTACTTTGGAAGTTTTTCCTTGTGATCTCAGTGGAGGTTACAGATTGTTTACTCATGTCTCCCAATATCGGCGTGGAGCGTTTATCCAAACTCTCCACCCTCAGCCCCCCAGTGCCCTCCTTCCACAGCTGGGCAGAGGCCCAGGCTGGCCTGTGAGCAAGCTGGAGTTACATGCCCTCCCTCGGAAAATGAACACTCAAACCACCTCTGCGGGGCCAGCTGGCTGCTCACGGGCCCTCACTTTGAAGAACATAGAATTGTTTCACATAGATTTGAGGAAGAAAAACAAAATCAGAAAAGAGAAGAGGTATTCCTAGCTATTAAGCTGATTTCTTTTTGCATTGAGGGGCCCTGTTTGTGAATCTAACACATGAGAAAAACACGACTCGGCATCTTTGGAAGAGTGTTTTCTGCCTTAGTCATTTGGGATGCTTTTATTTTGGCAGAAAACAAAACAAAACAAAAAGACCAGCAATTAAATGGAGCTCTGCACAGATACATCCTGAATGTTAAGACAAAGTATAGGTATGTTTGTTTTTAATAAGTGATTGAGGAAATTAAATTTAGACCTTGATTAATGTCTAGCTATATAAACACATCAAAATTATTGAGGCAGGTTTATTTTATTCTTCATGTTTTTTGTGTTATTTTAAAATGAGATGATTTCTGAGTGACATATTTATTTCCCAAATTTTATTCTCCAAACTATTCTCTTTAACTATTAAAGACAAGTCAAAAACTTTCAATTCTTTTGAGAGCAATTACATATGGAATAAGAATTATTATTTTTATTTGGATTTTGATTATCTTTTTTTAGCTGTATTCCTCAAAAAGAAGATATTTACATTCCCACAGAAATCGAATACAAAAGTTGTAATTTCTCTATGTATGTAGTGTTACTTCACATTTTGTTAGTAATCTTTTTAGACATATATAGGAAATTGAAATATACCACGTAATATGTAAACCCAGAGCTGCATATTTGTGTGTATTTGTGTGTGAGAGAGAGACAGAGAGAGGAGGGAGGAGAGAGAGAGAGAGAGATTTAGAAAAGAATAGTTAATAATATTGTGCTTTTTTTTCATCTGGAAGTTAACTTGCATAGACACTATTGGAACGATATTAATGCTATTAATAGTCAAACATATAATGGGTCCAACTTTGTCCTATAGGTAGATGTTTATTTGTAAATAAAAGATGGAGCCTGAAATTCAAGGTTATGCCATGCTCGAGGGAAGAACAGTAGAGGAAGGCAGGCAGGCAGTCCAGGGGGGCCGCATCCTACCTCAGCACGCGGGAGGGAAGAGAGCGTTGGCAAAGCCCGCAGTTCCCCCAGCCGGATGGCAGCCACAAGCTGCAGGTACCACGCACACGGGCAATTTAGGTCATAGGACTGCAGGTCTTGTAGCCTCAGGAATGAAGGACATGCACACACACGCATACACAGGTAGCATAATTCCTGCAGATGCCTGGGAGAAAGGCCGCTACTACGTACGGGATAAAGTACACTCAATACATAGTAGGCGAAATAAAATGTATAAATATTGCATATTCATTCTTCCTTTGCTCTTCGGTAGAAATGAAGGCATTGGAGACACTGAGACTGTCTGCAGACTTCCAAATAGGGGTAGACACCCTAAGAGAATTCAAGAAAGAAACCTGAGGGACGGACACTGCCTACCCCCTTTGGGTTCAATTATTAGAGCAGACTATTTTATACATTTTAAACTGATAATGTATTCATAGCTAAAGCAGAGGAAAACTCGGTGCATTTTTTTTCCTTTTTTTTTCAGCCTGCATATTTTCAAAGACCTCCTATAGTTAACATTATAATATAGTTAGTTGCTACAAATAATCGGGGGTGATTATAGGAAAACTGTCAGTGTCTGCTCACGGTCTGAAAAGGCTGCAGCAAATAGCTTTTCTCTTTGCCATGGAGACTGGGGCCTGTTTTTACGGTTACTCTGGAAACCGGAGGCTTTCTGTTGTTCGTCCTTTTCAGTTACTTCAGCTATTAAACCCTCCGGTTGAGACAAAAGGAAGGAGGTATGCAGACACTTCCTTGGAGAGAAAACCTCTGGGCCTAAGAACAGCAAAACTCAGGATGAGAGAGAAAAGCGGTGTCTGTGGGTCTGGCGTTTTTCTCAGGGAGGTGGCCGTCCTGCACTCTATGGGAAGCTGCCTTTGAACCTTAGAATCTGGAACCAGGTTAGGGCGGCGCTGCCCCTCCCTCCTCCTCGGTCCTTCCCTCCCCAAAAGAGGAAACGTGCGCCCGCTGTTGCTGACGCGCCCAGAAGTGGAGCCTCGTGCGTCGCCCAAGACCTCACCACTCCCAGCATCCAAAGTTCCTTCTGGCTGCACAGATACAAGCCCAGCACCTAGCTGCCTCGAGAGCACAAGTTTCGGATCCCTGAAAACAATGTGATGTTTTTACAATGCACATTCGCACGTGGAGAGACTGTGTGCATTTTATTTTGCTTTGTTTTAAGAAATTGGAGCCAAAAATCATTAATATCTCCATTATACGAATGGATCCAATAATAACCTAAAAAGGTGAAAGACAGTGAGTTGTCAAATATTTTACAGAAAAGTGGAAAAAGTAATTTGGAATATGAAGTTATAAACAGAATCCTGGGTTATGGGCAAGCTAGATGGGTTCCTCTCTTCTTTTTTTTTTTTTTTTTGTTTGTTTGTTTGTTTGTTTCTTTTTCTTCCAAATAGGAACGCTTTTTCACCTTAGGTAATTGTTTATTGTTGCCAGCATTTATGTTCACCTCGCCTTTCGGTTAAAGTGTTCTCTCAAGGGAAAGGAATTCTCCCTGGAAGAAACAGCTCACGAACTAGTCCCCAAATAATATGCTTCCCAACAGAGTGGTCCATCCTGGCCTTGCCGGGGTCACACTGAGTAATGCTAAACACCGCACGGGCCCCGTGGCGATAAACTAAACTAGTCTCAGTCAGCAAACTATTCAGTTATCTTCCATTTGAACAATTAAATGCGTCACCCAAAAATCCCCACAACTGTTTTCCCTCCATCTGCCCAGTACCAAGGGTCCGCGCTGTCAGCAGAGTTAAAACAAAAACACTTGGTCTTAAAAGGAGCAAGCAAATTAATAACAGTTGATATTTGTTAACGAGAAGCAGCGCTAAGAAAAAGAGGGGGAGAAAGAACTCTTTTTCGTCTGCTCACTGCTGTGCAGAGGTTTTAGTTCTTTCGGATTGAAATGCAGAGCGGTAAAATGGCCAGCAGGCCGCACCCCTCCCTCCCCGTCCGCCTTGGACACAACGGAGAGCTCCCGTGCCAGGCGGCTCCCGCAGAACAGCTGGCGTTTGGCCGGGCAGGAGGGCACCTCACGCCCCAGGAGCCGCTCTGCCTTCTCGGTTCCGGCACATGGAAAACTGCAATAGCAGAAACTTTGCAGTGAAGCAAAAATCGCAAAGCCCGTCCCGCTGGGAGGCCGTCACCGGCCCCGTCGGGGATGCTCTGGGGTGGCAATGTCTTCCGAGTGGCCCTATCCTCGCAGGATTCGGATTCTCAGCGGTGGAAAACAAAGGATTCAAGATGGCAGCAGCGCTGCACAGAAAGACAGTGCAATTTCCAATAGTCCTGGTCCATCCTCAGACTAAATCCTGTTGATTTCTCTCCGAATGAAAATTCTATGAGAAGTGCATGAAAGGCTACTGGCCCTCATTAAACGTATATTTAAAGAGATTTCTGATCCCAAATGGGTGCCATTAAGAATTTCTAACCATCGTAAAAGTAGCTTTGGATCTGCAATAAGTATAAGGAGACTGACAAAACGGTCCATTGCCCCCCACCCCAATTTATGTTGTTTGCCTTTTGGATAATGCCATTCATTCATTCATTCATTCAGTTATTCTCGCGATAGTGATTCAGTGCCTGCTATGTGTTAGACCCTTTTTCTGGTGCTGGAAAGATGTCATGAGCAAACTCAGGACGTGTTTGGGGAGGGCTTTTTTCAGATGCTGTGCAGGGGCTGCACGGCCGTCTCCATGTGTCTTGAAGGAGCAGAGGCAGGGAGAAGTTCCCCTTGATTAACTAACCTCTCATCATGATGTAGTGAAAATTAGATTGACCCAGGAAGATTGCACTTGTTACGTATTCCTTTTCTCTTCCATTTGTCTCTGATCCATCAGGATGAGAAAATCCCACCCTGTGTAGGGGCTGCGTTTTCTCAGTCCCACATGAAGTTGCGATGCCTCTGTAGCTGTTTTTGCCCTGATGACGATGCTATGTTTTGGGTGAACTTTGGCTTGAGGCTTATGACTCACTGTACACGTTTTCACCTTGATATCATGCCAGACACCAGCCTTCTAAATATTCCTTTTGTTTTGGCCTCATTATTAAAATTGTAATTGAATTTTAGTCAACTATAAGTAAATTAGTATTTTCTGTAACTTTGTCAAAGTACATTGTTTCCCTAAGTGAATTTGGTGGCTGCTTCAGAGATGCATATAAATTCTTAATTTAAATTTTTTACTATTGTTTGAAAATGGTTATGCAATATGTATGTCCTTTGTGTAATGTCAGACATAACTCTAGGGGTTTATATATTAAAGGCTGCCATCTTTTATAAATCGCTATTTAAAAGTGAATTGTTGCTCCTTTGAAACTAGAATTTTCCAAATGCTAGCTTGTCATCTATCAGCCCGAATGCCAGATTCATGCTGTAATTTTGTATCAAGTTCAACCTTCCATTAAGAGGAATTCCATGGACTTGTGTGTGTGGAGGAATGCCTCAGACTGAGTAGTCATCCTCCTATGCCGCAAATGCCAAGTTCCAATAAAATC